>NW_015649226.1:317041-408131 GCF_001515625.1 Sinocyclocheilus rhinocerous | reverse complement strand
TATATATATAACCACCATATGCGTTAATAACATGCTATTTGCATACACTTTTGCATACATCTTGTGAGAAGTTACAGAAAACAATCCACAATGAAACGTGCAGCATAAACTGTTTGGAAAATGGACCAAAATGAGAGCATGGGGAGAGACAAAGTCTTTGCTCATCTCTGCAGCTGCTCTCCGGTTTTTGTTCATTCACCTCTATTTTTCTCAACAAAATCTTTTTCCTCTCATCGCTCTATCTCCATTACTGCTACCTCTGTTCCCAAACCTGCTCAGGGTAATTGAGGGAGAGAGATGTTGCACAGAGCACTCAGCAGTTGTATCGATTCCGGCCTGATCTTTTTATGTTATACATGTTCTGTGTGTTGCCTCATTATTTAACAAAAGCAGACCGGAGGCCAGCGACGATTTCAGTAGCAGTGCCCGGAGCAGCCTCATTTTCATCCATTCATACGACACACTCATAACAGCGCTGGGAGAGCAGGCCTGCTGGAAATGCCTGCTGAATGGAGGACTCTAAGATCAATAAACAACACTAGAAATGCTCTATGGCTTTATCTGTTGAATATCAGAAAAAAGAGAGATAGAAGATGAAGAGACCTGTGCTCAATATCCTTGAAAAAATAACAACCAAGTAAACTGATTGGTTGGAAAGAGTTCATTTTTCACTCATATAGCACTTCACATATAAGGACTGTGGAAGTGCTATAAGTCTAAGGATTCGCCTCACGTGGACTTTTTCCACAATGTGTTGTGTTAAAGCCTGGAATTAAAATCCTTTTCATTTTTATCATTCGATTTACACTAAATGTGTAACATTTAGAAGTTCTTTTATATATTCTTTGCAGTTTTTAATAAAGATATTTAAGAGATATTTATCAAGCAATAATTGATACTTCTCCAGATCCCTGTCATGTCTTCATAATGAAGCTAATTGTATATGCTAGTTAAAATGTTATGACATCTGATTGGAACTGGTTGCACAAGATCTTAAGGGGTTTCACAGCAAAAGCAGTATACTCTTAAAAAAAAGATTCCAAAAGGGGGTTTTCATAGTGATGTCACAGAGATAGAGAGAAAAAAAGTTCTACTTCAGTGAACATTCTTAAAGGGATAGTTTACAAGATACAAATAATGAACATTTATTTTTTAGAGTGTATATTAAATGTATAATATATCATAAAATATTATTATTGCATACATATTTTGCACATCCAGTTTAAAAAGAGAGAGAGAATTAAAGTTATCGTAATTAGGATGCAATATTCTAAAATCTAGAAAAGGGAGAATCTGCTGACATCAGGAAGTAGAAGACATCAAAATCTGAGAAATACTTTTTTTGGTAGGAGATATTACTTACTAAACCTCATATTTCTCACAGTTAGCTGCAAGGCTAGAAAGAAAGTTCTTAATACGTACAAACCCAGCAACAAAGAATCTGTCCTTGAGCAGCTAAAAGTTCTCACAGACAGGCTGACACTATAAAGTCACCCATAACCTGATCAAAGGTCTCTGCCTCTATTTAGTATTCTCACATACACTAAAGTGACATTTTCAGCAGGTTTCAATCTCAAGCCAATGAGATGGTCACGAATGAACCCATATTTACGGTGGCCGAGAAGTGCAAAGCAAATCACAATTCTGAAAAGGGAGGAAAAAAAAGTTCGGCAAAAGGCGGGATCAAACCCGGGTCGATCGCATCAAAAAGCCAAGGGCACGCTCTTATCCATCTGCACCACTGGAGCTGATGAATTACAGTCACTTTTAACTATATGTAAATAGATACGCCGTATTTTTTATTCCAGAGTAAGGGCAATTCATACAATACTTTTAAACTGAGCTACTTTAATACCATCTCCGAACTTTCTACCACGACTCTGCTGTTCTTCAGCTGGTTCTTCTGTATACGTTGATTGACAGATGTCTCGTCCAGTCAGCGGTGAGTAATTCCAAACCAATGGCGCTGTCTCAAACTATACGACTTGTTAATTTGTTTTCGGATTTGTCGTTGTGTTTTCTGACTTTTTTTTTTTTTTCGAATTTGTCATTGTGTTTTCTGACTTGTTATAATGTTTTCTGAATTGTTGTTGTGCTTTCTGAATTGTTATTTTGTTTTTTAGACTTGCATTTGCGTTTGTAATTTGTTATTTTGTTTTCAGAATTGTGATTTGCTTTGCATTTCTCGGCCACCGTACATATTAACTCCTGTAATGGAGCAAAACTCACACTCTCATTCAAATGCAATTCATTTTGTCCTATTTTCCCAGTAACAAGACACCTGGATAATGGGAAGGGCCACTAACATGTTGCACTTAAAGGTTTACATATTAATTTTGCATAAATATTGTTCAGGAAACATAAAACAAATATTCTCTTTAAAGCAGGGGTGTCAAAGTAATTTATGATAGATAACACAGCTAATATGGCACTAAACAACACTTTATGCAAGCTGTTTTCTTCATTTTTTAACTTTGGTCTACCCATGCTCCTCTACAGCTATTAAAGTCCAGAATCAATTTTTTGCTGCTTTTATAACCAACACTGGGGTAAAGCGGCATTTTCTAATTTACTAAAGGAATCCCCAAAGGTCTCAGACTACATTTACATACAAAATTGGTAATTATAATCAAACAACAGTATTGACGAGAAAAAGAAACTCGCTGCTCTTGTTAGGAAAACTTCAGCTTTAATAAACCATCTCAAACTAAACATTAATACAGTTAGGGTTAAAAAACAAAAGTACCCCCTCAGTTTAATTACAGGCCTTCTCGGTCAATCTGCTTTAAAGTATCTCATTATTTATTTTTAAATGTTCTCTCATAAAAACAACAACAAAAAGCGTTACATTAGTAAAGTCGGTTAAACAATGAAATTACCATATGTATTAATTACGGGTTCAGTTACATGGCTCATAAAGTCTACAAGACTAATTAACCTCACAAAAATGTGACGGCATAATTGCAGACAGTGGAGGGTCACAGAGAAACACTCCATTACACAAGGATATTAGAGCTTCCTGTGCCTGAACCGACAGGAGAAGTAGTCAAGTAACTGCTGGACGGTATATTTGTCCAAGAGCTCACAATGCAGCATGTGTGTGTGTAAAGTAATCCTTTATGGATTATGATTACACGTCATAACACCATGTTTGATGTGTGATCTGACCATTTTCTATACCAGTACACACAGACAATAACCTATCAATAGCAACACCCTATCAACACCCCAACAACATCCCAGCAACACCACAGCAACATCCCATCAACATCCCGGCAACACCCCATCAACTCCCCAGCAACATCCCCGCAACACCCCATCAACATCCCGGCAACACTCCATCAACTCCCCAGCAACATCCCAGCTACACTCCAGCAACACTCCAGCAACACCCCACCAACACCCAGTCAACACCCCAGAAACATCCCAGTTACACTACAGCAACATCCCATCAACATCCCAGCAACACCCCATCAACTCCCCAGCTACACTCCTGCAACACCCCACCAACACCCAGTCAACACCCCAGAAACATCCCAGTTACACTACAGCAACATCCCATCAACATCCCAGCAACACCACAGCAACATGCCGGCAACACCCCATCAACTCCCCAGCTACAATCCAGCAACACCCCACCAACACTCAGGCAACACCCCACCAACATCCCAGCAACACCCCATTAACACCCCAACAACTTCCCAGCAATACCCCATCAACCCCTAGCAACATTCCAGCAACATTCCACCAACACCCCATCAACTCTCCATCAAAATTCCAGCTACACTCCAGCAACATCACAGCAACACTCCATTAACACCCCAGCACCATCCCACAAACCCACTGCAACACCCCATCAACACACCAACAACACCTCATCAACACCCCAGCAACACCCTAGTATTGCGGCAACAAGCCAACAAGCACCACTCACAATTTCCTCAGGAAAAATGTAAAAATCTAGTTTTAGTTTCTCTGACAAAAATCAAATAAACTTGATCCAGTTATCAATTCACATAGTGGATTAAAATTTCCATTGACTGAATCCAAAGATATTATTTCAAAAGACAAAAGGCAGCTGCAGACATATTTGGTCAATTAGCTCTGACATTAGTGTTCTCTTTCACAAATCAGGTCACTAGAGTAGTGGCCACGTTTTTCACAAACTCAATATGGACATTTATTCGTGCAATACTGCTTTGCCTGATCACACACTTTCTGAGGAGTCTCATCTGCTCCAGTCATTCAACCTGACACTGCAATCAGATGCAGTCAAATGAGAACATCACAAAAGGAAGCTTCTGGTAAATCTGGCCTCATAGTGCGACTGCAGTGGCCACCCGGAAGCATTTAAATACTGTTTAAAGTCCGAGCAGCACTGAGACTGACAAAACTTCCCTATCTGTGCATACAGCACTGTCTTTACAATCAACATTTAACTGAAGGTTTTTAGTGTGTGCGTATGTGAATATGTGTGATTGATTGTGTGTGTGAGAGAGAGATTGCTCACCCCAGGCTTCAACAGCAGGCAATCTATGCAAGTCCACTCGCACAGCTATCAAGCATCGAATTCCACGATGGAAGTGACGGATCAAACGCACACACACACACCTGCGGTGAGAGGTAAAAGACAGCTTGATTGCATCTGAAAGATATAATATGAACTCCTCCGGCAGCTCCGTAGAGCCCATGACATTATAAGCAATTATCCCTGTGTGGCATCCTTTAACCACAAAACATCCAATCACATATCCTGGCAGGAAGTTACACTGACCTGTGAGATTCAAGTCATTACTAAAAACAGGAAAGGAACGTGAAATTTTTTGAAAACAAAAAAGACCCACAAGGTTGAATTCTCCATCCATCATATTAAAACACAATCATACGCATGATCATACAAATCATGTTTGCTCCTGATTAAAGGGCCCCAGCAAGCTATAGAAAATAATGACGGACTAACGATGAAGAATTTCCAATTAACGTCCTTAAATGAAGCTAATTGAGTACATTGTGTTTGGATCGGTGTTGGGTAACCAATGGCAACAAAGCTACTTTTTGAGTGTCCAAGGCCACGTACACACTCCAAATATGGTCGTTAGTTCTTATGTATGCGCTAAATCTCATTCTGTAGATACACAGTCACTGGCATATTCTTAGGATTGACAACAGGTGCAATTCTTAAAGAAATGTCAAATCGCTCTTCTATTCTCGTGGTATTTGTGGAAAAAAAAAAAAACTGTAACCATACAGTCTTTAAGACCATAACAGAAGATAGTTTAATCACAATGCCCACAACATGACTGAATAGAGCCAGTCACCCTTATTGTTTAGTACTCCAACACAGGACTGAATTTGCTACAGAAATTCAGAAACTAGCTTAGTTCATTCACAAATTTTACAAGTCTGTCCCCACCACTTCTGCAGTCTGAGGATAAGAATTGTAGAGCACACTGTTAAATGCAGTAGTGTTAGGATATAAACAAATTACACTGCAACTGTTTTTACATTTATATATTTTTTTCATTTGCTAATATAGCTTAGCAAATGTTTATTATCTACAGATGTGAGATGCCAAAATGTTGCTTTGATTATCTTATTAAACATCACTATTTCTTTGAAGTACCTTTTGTAACAATAATGATAATTAAAATGCAGCTTATGCTGACCACTAAAAATAAAAAAAAACTGTAGCACGATAATTATTTAAAAATGGCAACACTTTACAATAAACTTCTATACATTAACAATAGTAAATAACATTAAATTACAATTAACAATATATTTATTCCTATTCTATATATGACTTAACATTTTTATAAAATTACAGTGTATTATTTATTATTTACAGTATTATTAATTATTAATGTGTTATGAATGAACATGAATTAACAGTATGGATTTATAAATTGATGTAGTCTAGAATCTAGATAAAGGCTGCAATAAATCGTTAATTTTTTTAATTGAACCTTATTGCAAAGTTATATAGTGTATATATACTGTATATATATATATATATATACACTGTGTATATATATTAACGTTGCCTACCGGTATATGCACGTTCCGTCAAACTGTTGTATAAACGCAATATCACTCTCGTACTCGATACATACCGGTTCTATATCAGCGGCTGTGATTGCCTCCGGCACTCGGCCTGCAGCCTCTGGCCTAATCACAGCCACTGATATAGAGCCGGTATTGCTCTCGTACTCGAGTGATATTGCTCATATATACACATATATACATATATATACATTTATATTATTTTTCCACACTGACTGAATCAATAATTTCTTTTTGAACCTTACCTTATACACAGATGTATTGTCATGTTAGAATAGAAAAGGGTCCTGTCCAAACTGTTGTTATAAAATTAGAAGAACACAATTCCCTAGAATATCATTATATGCTTAGATATTGTGAGTAAAACTTATTCTCACTGTAAAAAAAATGTGAAATGCATTTATATTAGCCATATTACAAATTAGTTCTTGAGTTTTTGGTTGCTGTAGAGATGTATATAAAATGATTTTTTTATTTTTTTTACAGTGAATTGTACTATGGTAAGCAAAATATATTAATAAATAAAGAGATTTTAATAATTCATCTTGCAGTGTAATGTCAACAGGCACACATACAGTATACACACTCACTTCACACTCACACATTTCCACACAATTCTACAAGCATTGGTGTTTCTCATACATCATTATATAACATTTCAGTGTTTGTGAAACTACATGTGCCTTGCAGCAGTAAACAGACTCATATCATAACCGTGATCGACTTGAATGGCCCACGGTTTGTTAGACAAGATCCTCCTGGCACCTTGCATATTTTTGTCAGGTATAAGAGAATAAATGATGTACTTTCTAAGTTATACAGGTATTCACATCTTCAGTCTAGCTAAACACAACTCAATGACATTACCCACGGGCATTTCTCTTCTCAGCTGCAAAAAGCATGTAGATCCAAATCCACACTTCACAATACAGTACATGCATTTTTTGAAATCCTAAAGATCAAATTAAATTCCCCAGAGGGGTTTTCTTTCTGAAATATTAAACAGGTACTGAAATAAAAATAAAATGACACAGATCCAAATAACAATGCTAAATAATTATAGTGTGTACACAAACTCCATCATTAAAACTTTAAAGGTGAAGATCATTTATTATTTAATGGATTTAATTACATTTATAGACTACTTCAAATGATAGTAAAATGTTCTTGTGTTAAAAAAAAGAGTAAATTTTGTAAAAAGTTGTACATATAAACGTGGGCAGTCATGTTAATGTATTCATCTATCTGATGTTAGAAATGGCTTATGTTGGAGCTTTGTTTCAGCAAATGCTCTTTATGGATTGGGGGTGGGGGAGTTCTGAGTTTTGAAAGTTATATCCAAGTTTTATTATTTCAAAAGTTCAAGGAAAATTTAATTTCTATGATATTACCCCTTGGATAATAAACACACAGCATGCACTACATAACACTAAGACACACACCAAAACTGCTGTAGCTTCAGAAATAAGCCTAATTTTCAAAAGCCACCAAATGATCTTACACAAAAAGGGGAGCTTAATGCAATCCTCATTAAAATCTCTGACTGGGAGTTTAACCCACATTTAAGCTTCCCTAGAGAACAGGTTCTTGGCATTAACAACATTAATTTTGTGTTGTAAAGTATAATGTGGTTTTGCAGGAAGAGCAAGCGAGATGGAAAGAGACAAAGGCACGTATTCATATATGATCATCTACAGAAATCATCATGAAATCAGAGATTAGGACTGTGCGATGCAGCCTATTAGAATGCAGTTACATGCGCATAAATTTAAGATATGAGATCAAAAATATCCCTCTGTGGGTTTTTAGTGTTATATTGATTTCATATTATATAGTTTAGCAATATCACACAGGCAAGAGTTTTTCCACGAATATCTGCATTATTGCAAATGTGGTATTAATTTTTTTATGCAAAAGTTTAAATAAACAAGAAGTTTGTGTTAAAATATAGAGCCAATATTGTCTGTTTTGCTCAATTTCATAAACGAAAACTGTGCCAAAAAGGTGACAGCAGAACTGTAGTGCTTTTCCGAGCAACACACAGCAGTGTTTTGTTACTGAATGAATCCATGATTTTTAACAAATCGAGTGAGCCGTGATTCAGTGACCCACTCATAAAAACTGGCAAGCGAGTCAATTAATTGATTCTGAATTAATCAGCCATTTAAACAAATCTGTTAAATAATTGACTGAATGACTCACTCATTATAACAGTGCTATGTCGCCACCTACTGGTGCTATTAGTTTCATATTGAGAGTATCATTTCATTTTTTTTTAAATCATTTCATACTTAAATATTAACTTTATTAATTGCATTATTTATGCAATGTTGAATCAAAATACTTCTAAAACTTCTTTTTGCAAGGTCTATTCAATGGTTTTCTCGTCTTACACAATAATGACTTTAAAAGATTGATTAATTAATCAGCAAATAATGTCAGTAATTATATAATTATGACATTATGGGCTGATTGATTAATTAAATTAATTGCTATATATATTTTTTATAATTTTAGATTGATTTAATAATTTAATACTAAAATGAAGATATTAAATTTTTTTTACAACTTAGAATTGAAAAATGTCATTATAAAATTAAATACATTTAATTATAAAATGTACATATTTTATATATTCTTTGATATAAAATCATATAAAAATACGTTGCAAACTGTGACCTGCTGAAGTATTATGATTAGTATGATAGTATGCAATTCTGAACACTCAGAATACAGAATACAGAAATAGGCCTATTAGATCCAGCCCCGGGCGCCAGGTGCTGTCAAAAAATATCTGTTTTGTCTGGTAAAAGAACAACTAGTCAACAAAGTTGTCTAATACCCGAAACCCTATTAACTATTTACCCAATACTGTATTAATAGTCAGCCAAGAAGTTGACCATATAAAGCCAGAGACGAGCAGAAGCAGGAGACTAAGTAATTATGATAAAAACGAGCAGAGTTTATTGAATAATCTTGGTTGCGCATGTTTCAATGTTTATAGCCTATATGCATGTGAGCCTGTGAGTATACTGTACACACCACTCTATCCAGCCCCTTCAGCTCTCACCTGCTCTAAAAATTAAACACACTCATTAAAAGCATGTTTGTGTTGACGTCAGTGTGCAACATAATTACAGCTGAGAGACAAACATCAAGCACAGAGTAATATCCCTGCCCATCATCCACGCGTTGTTATAAGTGCTCTGAAATTTCCAAGAGGAGTTTTGCCAATAATATCAGTGCACCGATCTACAACTACAACCGTCATCACAGTAAACATCAGTCCTGACACCCTCACCAATTGTTTTTCTAGCTGCATATACACATACCTCTCACAGCGGAGAGAGCTGTAAGCATGAAATAGCTTTCTAACCAACAGAATGCAGATGGGTTTTGTGTTGTGCAGTTCTTGTTGGAGCTGAACAGTGGTAGAGCTGTGATTTGTAGATGAAAAGAGCTTTTGCTCCATACAAACACATTAGCATTTACAAGGACAACAGGTGACCGTACTGGATTCACACAATTATGCATTAATTTCCATCAGAATCAACAACAAATGAGACTGGGAAAAGGTGATTTTCTCCTTTTTTGTAATTGATTTATATTGTATTTTTTTAGATTACTTTGAGATTTGTATATATATATATTTTTTTATATAGATTCTTGAATTGTTTTGAATTTATTGGGAATGATTATCATTATAATTAACTCTCTCGTTGTTGCTTTGATACCTGTTCCGGTGACTATGTCATGTGATGAACTGATTGTTTAAATGAAGTCCGAGTGTTTTTGTAAATTGACACCATGATGAAGGCGAGTTAGTCGCAATGCGTCGTTGCACAGATGTGTTGTTTTTCAATTTTAAAGCCATGTGAATAAAGGCTTTTAAATTTTTTTCACACTACTCGAGTGCCTTGGATTTATGAGTATTTTACTGGAAAAAGGTTTTTTAAAACCAATTATCATTCCGTTTAGCTCTTAAAGCCTTGTAGAAAATATGTTATGCTAATGTTATTTCAGCATTTAAAAATAATTTATAATTGGAGACCTTCCTTCAGTGCGCTCTTTGGAATATTTCTCCCCCTTTTATGGTCTGCCAGGTTTAAAAAAAAATAAAAAATCAATAAATCTGATTGCTAAGAAAACTAACAGTACACCTTGCCCAACAATCTACAACCTCAATTATTTCCAAAACAAAACGGAGTACAAATTGTATAGGATACTACATGACCTAACTGTTATATATACGGATATATAATTTTATGAGTACAGCATATTTATCATTTTATGCATGCAGACCAATTTTTACTGTGTGAGAATAGAGTGAAAAAGAAAATATGTTGTTAACTTAGCTTTTATATTGTTCTACTGAAGCCGAAGTATTGAAATGCTATCTGGAAAAGATTTACTTTGTATTAAGTTCACTTAATTCACTGATAAAACTGTAGCGTCCCATTTACCTTTGTATTGTCGTGATTTTGGGCTCCTGGCCAACTGTGTTGAGATTCCCAGCGCACATGAGGAACTAAAAGACAGAAAGGGGCTGATGGGAAAGATAGCCAAAGGTCTTCCCACATTCCTTTGCCCAAAGCAAAGCTTAAATTTCACCCAAAACCCTCAGACAAAGAAAACAATGAACTATTTAGTCCGAGACTCACTTTCATTTAGCATGTTCGGTACTGAACACATATCACAGCGAAACCAGAAAAGAAAACAGAAGATGACAAATAAACAATTGGCACGCTGTCGGCCTGACTTGACTCGCAGATCTTTAGCATGAGAAATGCGTTTAGCCCCAACCTCTAATTATGAAAGCAAATAAACATCTGGTTGTTCCGGACACGTTTATAGGAAACGGTAGCGTTTACGGGCGAGATGATTGCCGAAGCCACATTAACCCTCATACTGACAGATGTTTCGTAAGTGTTTGGAAATGGCTATGATTGCCGTCAAAAGCAGCAAAATGCAATTAGCCTGCTAATCAAGGAGCCAAAACTGTGGCGGAAGTCATCTGCAGCAAACGCGCTGTGTCCAATTATTTACCTCTCCTACATTAACACTGACGGATAGTACTAATGAAGCCAGCACCACAGGCTGTGAGAGAGTGTGTGTGTGTGTGACGGAAACGGAGAAAGTGAGAGAGGTAATAAGCCTTAAATACGATTAGTGGGACGCGTCTCATAAAGATGACCCATGCAGAGACTCTACTGCAAAATAAAAGCAAACCTGAGGCAGACGCCGAAAAGACTGACATTATGACACCATGATAAACACTAAAATAATTAGCGCTGCATGCTTAGTTATTAGCATTGATGATAATGCCTCATTATTATTATATTTCTCATACTGAGTGTTAGGGGTTTGAACAAACCCCTAATCCTAAGTATTAAACTTCATAACTCATCATGTAGGTTATGGGAGCTCGAATCCAGCTTGCAACTTTTCCCAATTCAGTTTCTCCTTTCTCTCTCCTGATCATTTCCTTTCCTCAATCTGCTAAAATATAATAATGCCAATGCAAAAGATAAGTACATGAAATGTCAATATAAAAGAAAAGTACAATGTTGATGGAAAAGCATCATTTTTAGCTTAAAACACACAAGGTTTGTGTTTCAGTTTAATTTTCCCTTTCGCCTTATTTCCCTCCTCAATTTGCTAAAATAGAACAATGCAAAACATTAATAATTGCAATATATAAAATAATATAAAATGAAATAAAATAGTAAAATAAAATAAAATAATTGCAATATAAATAAAAAAAAATAACATGTAAAATGACGGAAAAGCATAATTTGAGGTTTAGGTTTCAGGGTAGTTTCTTGTCTCTTCTGATCATTTCCTCTCCTCAATCTGCTAAAACAGAATAATGGCGATGCAACAAAAATTCAGATGCAAAAGACAAAAATTAAAAATTAAATTAAATTAAAAAAACATCATTCTCTCTACTGCTTTTATAAAACAAGAGTAAAAACTCACCATGGAAAACAGTTACATGTCCAGAGTAGGAGTGCATGTGTGAGTATGGAGAGTAACGCACATGCAACGTGTACATACATGTTTGACATTGAAGATGAAAGCATGTATCTAATGTGTGTGCGCGCATGAGACAAAGACAGAAAGAATGCGAACGGTATGCATTTCCATGGGAAACTTTCTACCCTGTGTGTAGTCGTCATTTACTGATTAACACACGGCAAACAGTCCTTGAGTTTACTCTGCCAGTGAGTGACAAGAACAGTTTGAGTCAACAACAGAATGTAGGACAGAAAAAGAATAGATCTAGATCAACCAGACCCTCATAAGTCTCCAGAAAACTCCATGAATAAAAGCCAGACACTTGAGTACTCCGACAAAAATGTAAAAATAAAGCATTAAGCATTTATTCTGGATTAATCTGTTCAACATGTTCAGAGGTCTGCATGCAGCCACCTGCTGCTTCTGTTTTCTCATAAAATGTGTATTTTCCTTGTTTGTCAATTAATGCACCAGCAATATCAGGAAAAAAAATATTTAGCTTTTTAAGGGAAAAGTTCTAAAATTCTCAAACTAATTTTTTCTCTTCTTTATTCCAAATTATGATAGAAATGACATCATAGTTCATAGTTCTGAATAAATAAATAGATGAATAAATAAATAAACTCTGACATTGACTTCAATATTACTTGATATAAAAAATAATAAATCTGATGTTATTGACAAAAATTCAAAACAAAAGAATTCTAAGACAAAAATAAGGCAAATTTGAAAAATTAAAAACAGCGTATTTTTATCACCTTCTGTCAGAACATGGTAGTATTGTTTTTTGTATATTAAACTTAATATTTAGTATTATAAATACAATTTCTAATAAATGTAATGTTTATGTACATACAAGTGATAATGCCAGCTTTGATACAGAGTAAATCAAAGGCTAACACTTTACAATAAGGTCTCATCAGCTAACATTAGTTCAAGAATTAGGTAACATGAATCAATCAATATATTTTACAGCATTTAACAGATTTGTTAATGTAAATGAATACAAAAAAATTGAGGGTCTTGCACACTTTTTCACTCCACATGTGACATGATTGCAACTAACCTAAATTCTTCCAAGAGATAAAACTTGGTACTTGCAATTGATTTGCTCCATATCCAAATAAGGGAAATTTAGTTAATAAAAACACAATTGTTCATGTTTGTTCATGTTCAAATGATGAAACTACATGAAGATAAATAAATTCTGTATTGTTTGTTGTTATTTCATATGTTAGTTAACGAATGTTAATGACTGAAACCTTATCACAAAGTGTTAACAAACTGAAATGGTGCTTCTCGTGATCATCTCTGATTAATATCAAAGTGGAATAGTTGCCATTTAAAAAATAAACAGCAGGTATGGCTTTGTTTGGTCTCATGTCTCAAGAATCGGTGCAATGTTTCACCTTCTCAATCCATTTATGGAGGAGCTCTTTAGGAGTGTGTGCTCCACTGTGCTCAGGTCTTGTGTTGTGTAGTGGTGTTATTTGTGGCCAGGGTGAGAGCTCTCTCACTGTGACATTTAAACCTGGCAGTGCAGTGAGTCCTGCACTCACTTTAATTGAAACAGATGGAGAATCTGAGGCACAGCCGCAGGGCACGAGCTCGGAGTCTGCACACACACACACACACCGCTAAACATTTACTGCATTTATCTGCTAAGACAACCATCACAATTACTATTGCTCATACTTGATCCCTAACATCAAGTATTAAACTCTGGCACACAACTTGTCTCCTGCAATGTTTGTGCTTAGGATATGAAAAATATATCAAATCGTGCAGCTTGTTTCACCATTACTTATCTAAACAACATAATTCATGATGTAAGCCTGGTGGACATTAAAAATGTGGGAAATAATCCAATATACTGACATTGAAGGAGCGAACTGAGCCATATATAAAAACCAGAATATATTAGATACTGGGAGCAGTCAGCAACCACATTGCAAGAGGCTAAAAACACTACTTTAGTGCTCACAAAGCAATAGCCCAACACTGTGACAGTAACTTCTGCATGGAAAAGAATACTACGAATTTTGTAAAATAAAGTAAAGTAAAGTAAAGTAAAATAAATATATAAATACAATTTTAAATAAAAAATAAATTTAGAAATAAAATAAAAGCCTTGCAAATTTAAAAATAAGAAAAAAGTTTTGACTATGCAACCACCTAGTACACGACACAATTCTCCCTCAGAAGTACAGAGCAAATGGTCTAGTATGCTTGTAAGCAGCTGTTTTCTGGCATACTAAGCTGCTACTAGGATTGGAAAAAAAATCTAGAACTTGGAGGGGGAAAGGAATTTAAATAAATACATTTTTGAGTTGTAATTAATAATTAATTCAATATTTAATTTGTTTTCCTTTAAACAGTTTTTTTAGAGAACTCTCTCGTATGTTGTCTTTCTATATTATAAGTAGTGGTCGACCGTTATTTGGCATTTCTCAAATATCGGCATCGGCCGATAAGTTTTTCTGTTTGGCCGATGCGTTCGAGGTGGGACTTTTATTTTGACGGCGCTGAGAACGGCAGCACCTGCGCACACAGTGTTCACATTTTTTTTATTAAATATTTATTTATTTGTGAAAAATACTTTGTCATTTAGAGTGTAAGTATGTTTATTTTACACATTTATTTTTTTAATCCATTTTCAAATGATTCAAAATGTCTTAAATATTAATTAAAATAAATAAAATTATATCGGCTTTATATCGGCCATCGGCCACCCTGCTTTCCAAGATATCGGCATCGGCTGTCAAAAAAGCAATATCGGTTAACTACTAATTATAAGCACTATAAAACAGCATATTACGGTCTTTTCTAAAACTGTAGCACTTCATTGTCCAGATAAAGTCAGAAATCATACACAACAATCACGACCACTTTTGATCTTCATTGGAAAACAGACCCAAAACTAGATGCTCCAACAAGAACAAAATCAAATTATAACAACAAATGCCAATAATGCAATAAAAACAGACTTAAAAACATCATCATCTTGAATGAAACAACATCTCATGCTACATCACACTTTACCTTGAATACGAGCAGAGTTTAAACAGAATAATCCAGAACGTTAGTCTTTGCTGTTGCAAAAGTTCGTAGCTCAGGAGCACAAAGTTCAGGAATAACTCGACTCCATCCACTAACTGACTCCAGTGACCATCCAAGAGAGGCAGAGAAAAGGAGGGAGGGAGGAGGTGGAGGAGGAGGTGAGCTATTCACCTGTGGAACAGCGATCAGACGCCGATCAGCCGCAGCATGAGACCCATTGACAAAGAGTGGTGAAGCTGGTCCCAGGTCAGTGAGCAGGCCGCTGTGAGCTCACATTGCCCTCCTGTATTCAGCTGATAGCAGGCAGGGTAAGAGGATCCGTACTTAGTCAGGGATGAAAACAATACCTGCTCGTTCAGGCTACACTGTTCTGTGGGGGTGGTTTATAGATGGCGGCAGTGTTTTTCTTTGGTGGCGGGGCAGTCAGTGAAATAGACCTGTCAACACATTGCTGTTATGTGAAGATAGGCTTCCTTTTTGACCATACCTGAGCACATAGGCAGAGAACAGCGGCAACTATATTCCGTCTTTGCTAAATTGCTTCAGTAGCTGCCAACATCCAGGGTGAAATACACACACATAGTTTTCAGCTGAGTCACATATGGGTTAATATATCTACTGTACGCCGTTTGTGCTGACAAATGCGTGCAAGTGTTGAATGAGAACACGGTGTCTTAAATTTGAATTCTCAGAAAGAACGGTAACATATACCTTCATTCATTATACATTCTTGTATCCGTGTCTCTATCTGGGAGTGTTCGGAGTGACATACTACTCATGCAATTGCTGCAGTATGCATTATGTATACTACAGTATGTACACTATGAACATGTTCAGTATGTATGGAATGCCCAGATGACCTGCTACTGTAATTTGCTGAAATGCAACCAGGGCACAAGAAGTGCTGTATGCCACAATGCCATGAGCTCCACTTTTTTTTTCAGTGTTATTATACCATTATTTAGCGTGACTCTTTAATTAGAAGCAAAAATCAATAGAAATCTTTAGTGTCTCTTTCTGGACTTTCAAACTGAAATATATTTAGATAAAATGGGTAAATAACCTTTTCTCATGCACCTACACTGTTGTCTACATCAGATGCATGAAGTGAGCTGTGATGCAACCAAACTAGATAACTTCTATTATAAATGGCAAAGTAGAACCATGTTTCTACTTCTGATGCACTGCAGAGATACTTCAGTGTCTTTATTTCCCCATCCATTGGAAATAAAGCAATGATTTATTGACTATTACCATATGTGAGAAGTTTTCCGTTTTTTTTTTTTTTTGAAGGAAATGAATACTGTTATTCAGCAAGAATGCATTAAACTGATCAAGTGTAACAGTATAAAGACATTTATAATGTTATAAAAGATCTGTATTTCTAATAAATTATGAATTTCGAATAAAAACGTTCTATTCGTCAAAAAATTCTGAAAAAGCAGCACAGTTTCCAGAAAAATATTAACAGAGTTTTCAACATTGATGATAATAAATGTTTCTTGAGCAGCAAATCAGTATATTAGAATGATTTCTGAAGGATCATGTAACACTGAAGGCTGGAGTAATGATCACATTTATGAATTATATTTTAGAATATATTCAAATAGAAAACAGTTATTTTAAATTGTAATAATATTTCACAATATTACCTGTTTTTATAGTATTTTTATCAAATAAATGCTGCAAAATTTGATACAACATCAATATTAAAAAGTATTATGAACTATTAATTAAATATTTAAATATAAAATAATTAAAATCAAAAGAGTGAAACAGCAGATTGTTATAAAATTATGCATTTCCATTGAAAATTAATCAAATGGTAAACATAACTTTTTAAACACAACATATGTTATAAACATAACTTGATGATACTTTGACATTGTTTTCTACAACATAAACTGCACACAACCATACTGAAAATGCGAATTTTGACGCAGTTATGTTTATTTTTAAAAGCATGTTTAATAAGTAACTTGATAAGATAGTTTGGGATGTCAGTGTGTGCTGTTATGTTGTACAACAAAACGTCAAAGTACAGTATCATCAAATTATTTTTCCCACAGGATTTATTTATTATAAATTTAAAAAAAAAAAAACATTATAAAACCCCTTAGGAAAATCTCGAAGGAATTAGCTGCTAATCAATGACCATGTGTCTGCTGGACAGTAATTTTACAGCATGCAGAACTTTATGGCCTGTCATAACTCTGAAATGAGATGCATAAAACTTTAACAGGAGGTGAGACTATTCCCTAGACGCATGTTAGGTCACAATGACAATGGAGGAGAGGCAAGGTCTTTGCGGTATAAATATTGCCACTTAAAACTGTTTAATATTATAATATAAACAAGCACAAAGTGTTTTGTGCACCCACACATAAAAGTTTCCAATAAATATGCAATAAACTTGTATTTTACCACCTTCGAGGAATAAAGTTAATATCTATACAGAGACACATTTAACAAACCTATTTACACTGATGCTAAAACGTGAAGAAATATAAAATGCATTGCTATCATTTCACACTAGCATTATACATTATATGTGTGTGTGTGTGTGTGTGTGTGTGTGTGTATGCTTTCAGGCAGACATTCAGGTATGGGGTCAAAGCCTACCGCTGTCAAACACGTTTGACTTCAAACAGAGCAGAAAAAGATGGAATAAAATATGCATGATGGAATGGAGAGTGAGAAAGAGAGAGACGCGTCCTTTGAGATGCCTCTCCTGAGTCCTGAGATGTCATGAACTCAGGAACAGCGGTTCAATGATTTAAGATAGTTCACAGACTCTGTCTAACCTTTGACCCACAGCTCAAACACCCCTAAGAGAGCAATTCAAACCAGTGCAACCTTAATGTTAACCTACCGTGACCCAGTTAATATACACTCAGACCCCTGACCATTACCATGGGGACATAAAGTCATTAATGGAATGAAATGTAAATGATAATGCTACAGTAGCGAGTCAATCTGTCTTTACGCACAGTAATTTACTACAGTCTAAGTAAGTGATCCAGGCTATGAAAATAAGCACTTAATAAAAATTAAAAAAAAGCAGCCTAAAGGCATAATTTAAAAAAACTATGTAAAATGTAAAAAAAAAATGATATAATATATAATAAAACATGTACTTACTATTAAATTATATAAACATAATTTGTGTTATAACTTGAATAAATAGCTTTGCTTAGGCAGTTAGCAGGAAGGAAACCAGACATCCATGAGCAACTGTACACATGTTTGTTTGCCGATTTATGTAAGTGAAACTGTCAATACTTATTATTACTTACAATACTTATAATTTGAATGGGTGGAAATTCCGAGCGCACAGTCGACATTTGCCACTCATTTCTTTGGTCTTGTCTGTACAAGCCTAAACAAACACACTTCGTTTTGCACTTGTCTTTTAGCATCATCGATTTCAGATTTACCCACTCATAAACATGAAGTAAACAGGCACTTCCTGTGTAAGCAGGCAGTTCATGATCATAGTAAATAACAGATCTGGTCCACAAAAGCTGACAGCAAGTCATCTTGGGAGATCCGTATGTTTAAAGTTTGAAAATCAATGAAGCAACTGTGGTCAGAATAAATTAAATCTAACAAGTTCTCAGAATAAAATGGACAAAAATTCATATTTCTTGTTTTATTTCCTGGCAAAGACAGGAATACCTGTAACACTAAATGAGCAGGAAAAGATGCACACTGATCAATTTTATCATTACTGAGCTGCCAAAGTGAATGATGGGAAATGCAGTTAAAACGGGTCAATTCTTCATCAATAATTAATACAAATTTTGAAAGTCAAAATGCACAATTATTGTAAATATTAACATTTATTATGATCAATACAATCAATTAGCATATCTTTCAAAGAAAGTCACTGCCTGGTAATTATGATATTTTTGTGGTGTTTACGTGCAATTATCTCACAGCGTGAGTGGACCAGAGTTTTTGGTGAAGAAATGGCTTTAAAATACCTGCTGAAGACCTCCTGTGGTTTGCTCAGAAGTCTCAGACTGATATTTCTCCCTAAGGACAGAATGTTGATCTACTTCTGAAACATGCTGTGAGTGTGAATGAAGTACCACGGAGAGGGAGATAATCTCGTAATAAACACCATTTACCGTAAAGAGAATTTCACACACGCTCACATTTCATGATCCCTGTGGGCACAGATACACCACAGTGTGTGCAACAACATGTAATGCCCACTCGATGAAACATTAATCCTGTCATTTCATAAAGTATATCAAGCAAAAAAAGATGAATGATTACCACATTCATTTACCATGGAATTGCACAATATGCCAAGGTACTTAAAAATACCATTTCCATAAATCCAAAGATCCCAGTGCTTATAACCACATAGTAATAGAATGTACAATGGCATTAACATACAGAAACACCATATTAGCCCCAAAAAACCTAGTAGTACCATGGTACTTTTTGGTTCAGAACACCACTTATAATTTACCACAGTATTACATATTACCCTTTGTGAAAAAATAAGTGCACTTTAGCATACTTTTAAAAAGAGTACTTATTATGGAAATATTATACTACATAGATATTATACTAATTAAAGAACATACTTAAATGCATATATATATAATACTTAAACTGTATATAATGTTTCAGACGTGAATTGCAATTAAAAGATTGCAATTAAATGAATTAGTGTTTAAAATTATATTAAATGCAATTAGCTGAACTTTAGAGTGCTTTTATTGACCCACATAAGTACATGTAATATCATAATTACTTCTTTCGTGTTTGAAATATGGGTAAAGAGTACTGCCAACGTACTGTCATTTACAATAATTTATGGTAAACTATGTACATTATTTTAAATATATACTTTTAAGATTTGATGTACACTACAAGTGCACATTCAATACAGTTAAGCTCACTTTTTTCCACAAAGGAACCATGATATATAGAGTCAGAAAACTATGATAAACCCATGTTTTGAACACTACCGTAATATTTCCATAGCATTTTATTCTGGAAAAAAAACATGGTACCAGTAATAAGAGAAGCATGGTATAAAGTACCATGGTATTACTGTTTAACACCATCCCAGAGTCAAGGTACTGTCTTTGTAGTTCTTTTGTAAGGTTAGACACAAACACACACTGATCATCTGTTCAGAGACTCTGTAAAAAGGTCATTTACAAGTAGAGCGGGGAAAAAAAATTGACATGTCTTTGGTTCCATTTCCTGTCTGAGACTCTGTGACAGTCTGAGCACGGCTAGTAAACATCGGAGAAACTTTCACACTCTTATAATCACAAACACGATCCAATCATTTCTTGTCAAGGTGTTTGTTTTCCCCTTCAGAGTTCCCTAGAGAAGCACATTTCTATTCCTCTGTTCACGAATCCACCGGCATTAGAGAATACACATTTCCCTCACGTCCCACCGTGTGTGTGTGTTTTGTTTTACTATTCCACAGCACGCTAACCTGCAGAACAGAAAACTGACAGCGCTATGCTAACAATCCCAGTTGTTACAATGGCAACGCCACTTGCCGCTATGCTAATGTTTACAGAAATGCTTGAACCTTTCATACTGACACCTGAAGATGGAGTGAATGAGAAATTGGGTGAAAAGGGTGAAATGTTGAACAGCAAGGAGAATGGGGCAAGGGGAACAAGGGGACGATTGCTGTTATCGAGTTGGACAGGTAGAAATTGAATCAGCATTGCTAGCAGTGGAAGGGTAATTGATTCTCAGATAAGGCCGCTTTAGGATACAGTGAAAAAGAGAAGGCAAGAGAAAATGAAAGCTGGGGATACTTGAATAAGACAGATTAATAGAGGAACAGAAGATACTGCAATAATTTGCAGATACTTACACTGCAATAAATAGCAGATCTTCATAATGTTTTCAAATACAGATAAGATGCAAGTAGATAATAAATGTAAGTGGAATATATATATATAATCTCGAATTTGAGGTTTTCACAAAAATGAGTTCATTAAGCCCTCATCTAGCAATCCCAATGCTCCAAATAGTAATTAAACATCTAAAATTAACACTTTATTTGTATGCTATACAAAGACGCATCTCTCAGACAGCACACACTCCCGATATACAGATTACAGTTTTTCAAAATATCTGTCTTGGCGAGTATTCTCAAAAACATAATGTGTTATGTCTTAAAGGGATCATATGATGCGATTTCAAATGTTCCTTTCTCTTTGGAGTGTTACAAGCTCTTGGTGCATAAAGAAGATCTGTAAAGTTGCAAAGACTAAAGTCTCAAATCCAAAGAGATATTCTTTATAAAAGTTAAGAGTCCCTTAAACCGCATAAACACATTTCATTACACCCAATACACAAAATAATGTTCTTTTTAGCAGCATCATATGACCCATTTAAGTGAACGTTTGGTTAACTGTTGGGGAAAAATATCTGATTTGTAACATTATATAATATCCGTGCAGTACAGTAGGTCTTAATATATAGGCAGTCTGTCTCAGTGTTAATCTAACAATAAAAGAAACGAGGGAAAAGTCACTGCTCTTGACTGAACTGCTTTTGTAGTTTTTTTAATCAAAAATATACAAATTCAGAATGTTTTCTGCAAGGTTTATGTTTAGGGGAGGGGTTAGGGGATGGAAAATATGATTAGCTCAGTATAAAAACTATTATGCCCATGAAAAGTCCTCATAATGATAGATGTACCTGTGTGTGTGTGTGTGTGTGTGTGTGTTTACTGCTTCAGCCGTCTCTCTGGACTATAGAGGATGAGCAGAGACATATCCCAGTGTTCTGCTCTGCTGCTCTTAATGAGATTAGTCCTGTTGCTGAAATCTCTCTCTCTCCATTACTCCTTTCACAAACACATACGCACAGGATGAGAGTCAGACGCAGAAATTAGCAATAGGAGGAGAGCAGCATATGTTCATTAAAAGGATTAAATAACAAGCCACATCTATTTGTCTCTATAACTTCCTGACTCTGGTTTCAGCTTCCATTCACAGTGAAGAGAATGGAACACCGACATCCTCCATGGTTTGTGTCTTTCCTTCTACTATAGTATTGCAGTCCAGTGGTTGTAAAATAGATATTTTTAGATTCCAGATTTCTAAAACAGTTTCTACATAACCACAAACAACAAACAAACTGTCTGCCCACAACAAAACAGAAAACCCTGTCTGACCTAACAAAAAATCATACCAATATGATATTTGATGCATTTAACAGTGAATTAGTCAATTTATATGTATGTGCATATATTATCTACAGTATGTATACATATGCATAATATACCATAAAGAAATGTTTTTTCTAAGACTACTGAAGTATGTTTTAAAAGAAAATATGGTAACACTTTACAATAAGATCTCATTTGTTAACATTAGTGAATGCATTAACAATTAACAATATATTTTTACAGCATTAATTAACAAAATCGTGTTTTATGCCTTCATCTGATTACCAGAAAAATTAAGAACATTTTAAAGGGCCCTATTATTATTTAAAAAAGGACCCTATACAAAAAAAGAATAGGTTTAAAATACAGGCATGTGGTTCTTAATTTCTTTTTATTAATTCACCATTTGTAAACTGATGTTTACTGTTAATTTTTTTTAGAAATATCAATAGCATTTGTATTAAAACTATATTCCCTGAATGTAATCAAAAAATCGAGAATCGAATCAAGAGTTTGCGAACCGAAATCGAATCGAATCGGGATATCTGAATCGATACCCAGCCCTATTAATTAACCTTTGTCAACTTTAGTTAATAAAAATATTCATGTTCATGATACAGTAATTCACAGTGCATCAACTGAAGTTAACAGAAACACCTTTTTGATCTTAAAAATGTATTAGTAATTATAGAGATTAACCTTAACTAAAGTGATTAAAAGCTGTAGAAGTATTGCTCAAAGTTAGTTCATGTTAATTAATGTAGTTATGATGTTACAAATAAAACTTTATTGTAAAGGGTTATTTCAGTCTTTCTACTTCAAAATTTCATGTATAATTCAGTGTTACTTCTTGTTTCTTTTGTAATTATTTATCAAATTTACTAGCAATTTCTGAGTGAAAATGATTTCAAAGCCATTTTTTCAGTGATAAACATTTCTCGTGTCTTGCACTCAGTTCCAGCTTTCTACACTTCTGGTCTACGTTTGGTAAAATGCAATGCACTGCTTGAAAAATCATTGGCTCTCTAAGATAAATGCCTTGTGCTTGTATTTCCCCGATTTGTAAGCTGCTCTGAATGAATAAATGTTCATACAAAAGCTACATATGGATAATTCACCCTAGAAACTTTTAAATGCTGGTTTAGTTCAAACTAAAATTACACATCCGCATCCCTCAGACACAGTCAATGAAAGTCAATTAACCAATCAAGCACACATCTCACAGCCAATTAGATTCTCATCTGAGGAGAGAAAGAAAAGCTAAGTATCGACTAATAATCTGTCTGGTTTTACAATTCTGTACAGTCGCTTGGAGAATAAGAGTGAAGGCCAATGTGTTATCACATAAGTAATTCAACAGATCTGATGTTTCAGCTCAAGGAGGGTGAAGATCAAGATATGCTCTCTATCTCACACACACACACACACACACAGGTAAAAGCACTATGAACAATGAAGGGAGACGTGGAGAGAAAAACACATCCTTGAAAGAGTAAAGATCTGCTCTCCTCCTCTGTCCTGCCAGTGTCATACTAATCAGACTATATGGTCATAAAAAGATGAGTAGACAGATAAAAAAAAATAACTATAATAAATAAATAAAACAATCAAAGGAAAGAAAATAGGGAGAGAGCAAGGGTGAAAAACACAAGCTACACCATGACACCTCTGATTACAAGTGCAGCTTTGCCACTGGATGATAAAGCTCCGGTTAGACAATACTTGTTTTCATTAATATGGAAACGGAAGAAAGCGAGGGTTTTCTGCGCTCAGACGAGCAGAATGACAAACAGTTCAAGATAATAGATGCTGGCAGAGTTATTTACAGGAAGGGTGACTGAGTTATTAATAATATTCAACTCCAGCGGACCTGTTGACCTCAAGTTGTCCATCCGCTGGCATAGTGTCTGTGTGAGTATGTGTGGTGTTGTTTTGGTCTCGTTCGTACAATAATTAGAGTCATGTTAACTTCTACACAATCTTTCAAGGTAATGTGCTGCATGTAATGAAGATTTTAATGTTTTTAATTAGAATCCATTATCTGGGATCTAGCTAGAAGTGTTCCTGAAGTAATGGTACATCAGTATGTAAATTTAGTGTGTTGACATTTTTCCACTTAAAAATTAATTTGTTTAAAATTATACACCCAAATGAGATGAAAACAAGCGGCCATAATTAGTGGTCTACAAAAATACGAGAAAGGTCCAAATCTCATGGTGGCCACTTGTTGAAATATCGTTACATAAATATATATAAAATAATTATTTTAACCTGTGTCCCATGGTATGCTAAACCATAAAAATAAAAATTTTAAAAATCAAATCAAATCAAATAAACAAAAGTAACCGTGTAAAAATACATTTCAAAAATTACAAATAAATAAACGGTTTAAAAATATACAGTTTTAAAAGTTTTGAAAATAAATAAATAAATAAAAATTAAGAGTGAAAATGCAGTTAATAATTATACTTATCATAATTATTTTTACCTGTGTCCCATGGTGTGCTAAAACAAACAAACAAACAAACAAAAAAATTATTAGAGGGTGAAAATGCAGAAAAAATTATATTTTCATTTGTGTGTCACACGGTGTGCTACAACATACAAACAAATAGTATATCAAATGTGAAAGGGTCAAATGCAGATAATAGTTCATTACATTTATTATAAAAAAAATTTAACTTCTGTCTCATGGTGTGCTAAAAAATATCATATAATGTATAATATATAATATTAAAATTATAATGTATTTAGTTTGAAAAATGCATCAATCATCATCTACTTTAATGTTATAAATAACTTGTGAAAATAAAAATGTCATGTTTCATCATTATTCAGCATTACAGATATATTTATGTAAAAATGAAAAAAAATTTCTTACCTGTACTTATTAAAATATATAAAAGAATAATGATCATACTAAATTTTATTATATGTTAAATGATTAAAATCTTCTTACTAACAAATAGTGGTTTGAAAGGTAGTAGCAAAGATAATTAAATAATTATAAATAATATAAAATTACAATTTTATATTAAATAATTAAAATGACAATTAATTAGTTATTGAGGACAGCACTGTGATCCTTAAATAGTCTTTTAATGTCATCTAATGATTGTTGTTCTAAACATGCCTGACAAGATGTTTTGGTATGCAAACTCGTGTTACATAAGCTTTCATTATAACATATTCTTCATTTGAAATATTCTTAGCTCACAGTTTATGCATCCTCTACAATGATTTTTTAAACGACAATAATAAGGGAAACCTTTCCAGCAGGTACGGCAGCAAAGTTCCTTGATTATTACGCCGGAATGAGAGTATAGTTCCTAGCCATATCGGCCTAGAAAATCGCAACTTTTCATTTTCCGTCGGTCTTCGTACACGATGTAACTACAGAAGAGTTAAGTTTTAAATAGGAAAAATATAGAAATTCTTAGCTCATTTGTTAGCGAGATGCTAACGGTCTAATCAGATTCAATGATCTATGCTAAGCTACAGCTAAAAGTGCTACCGCCAGACCCGGAGATCGGCTGAATGGATTCGAAAACGGTAAACCTCAACTGTTTAACTCTAGGGGAGTTGGAAAATGAGCCTATTTTCAAAAATAGTGGAGTGTTAAAGCCTTCACTTAAACGGCTACTTCACGAATAAAACAATTTGCGCAAAAAAGAATGATTAATTATCAATTGAGAATTTGTTATTGATATGGTCTAGTGAAAACAGTAATATGGGCTGCGAGAAAATAATAAATAAAAAGAGTGGGGCTGCTGTGAGGGCAGGCAGTCCGCCAGACCCGGAGATCGGCTGAATGGATTCGAAAACGGTAAAACTCAACTGTTTAACTCTAGGGGAGTTGGAAAATGAGCCTATTTTCAAAAATAGTGGAGTGTTAAAGCCTTCACTTAAACGGCTACTTCACGAATAAAACAATTTGCGCAAAAAAGAATGATTAATTATCAATTGAGAATTTGTTATTGATATGGTCTAGTGAAAACAGTAATATGGGCTGCGAGAAAATAATAAATAAAAAGAGTGGGGCTGCTGTGAGTGCAGGCAGTCTAGGGACAGCATCCATATTTCAACCCAGTGGCATGACAACACCGGCCCTCGTGGCCAAAAAGACAGACCGCCCAACCGGGAATCCTCCCGGTGCTCCCGATTAGCCAATCTGGGCCTGTTCTATTATAATTCGTTATTATTATTTTAAATCAGAGGGTTTTTACAAATATTTAACCAATGATAAGCATTAAAAAGAGCTTGTCAGTAAAACTCCGTAACGCCATTGGATCCTCAAGCTGTCAGCAAAACCTCATAACTTCACCCAGCCTCCATTCAGACCGATCTCCGCTTTTCACAATGCAAGGGTAAATAAATAATCGACAATCGAATAATACAGCGTTTTCTTTACTCAAACACTATGTCTGTAAAGGGTAATGTTTTTTGTGTGTTTGAAGAGCGGAGAAGTAGTAGGTTATTTGCCGTCTAGTTGTAGCTAATATACTTTTGTACGTTTTAAATATCCTGTGCATATAGCGCTACATATATCATGAGATTTTGGCCAAGTGTATTAAACAACAAGAAAAACTAAGCGCCCATATAGCTACAAACGTTATATAATCTGTAAAAGTGGATGAAAGCGTATATTGCTGCCTCAGATACGGCCGTTCTATTGACAGACAAAACACAGATCTCCGTCATTCGCTGGTCAAAACCGTGTTAACTCCATTTGAGCTTGATTTTCATATAATGTTAAGTGCAAGTGTCTGATACAATACCAACACTGACGACGCAGTGCTGTTTAATTATTGAATTTTTTACTTTGAATTAATTCAATGTATTAATGAAAACTATAATAGTATCTCAAGAATTCTACAATAATACTGCATATAACTAATACAATTCTGTAAGATTTAAATTAAATTAAAAGCTATTTGTCAATGGGACAGAAAAATAATTGAATAATATTTAGAATGAATAAATCAATGGATGAATCCTGTATCTTAAGGATCTTAAGATGTATTTAGTTTGAAAACAAAAATACTGAAATACACACAAAAAATATATATATATTTTTGCTGTCATGCTACGGTGAAATGAAACGCACGAAGAAGATGAAGATGAATGCAAATAGTCTTTAATTAATCCAGGGTAAATCCAAAACAGACAGGCATGAAACATACGTATGGGCTAGTAGACAAACAGTGAACTGAACACAACTTAAATAGGAGGACTGATGAGGGTAATTAATGACACACACCTGAACCAAATGACAACCAGACATGAGAGAAAACTAGGTCACACAGAGCACATGGGGGATCAAAACACAACAAAACGTCCAAGGGTGTGACAGTACCATAGTAATGGCATCAACCCAGGAGTACCATGCAAGCACCACAATGCTGCTATGTAATCAAAGTACAAAGATGGCATAACCATCTGATGCAATCACTGTCCTACAGAACAGCTGGTACAGTTTAAGAGAAAAGTGCCAGGAAAGCTTGTGGTGATTGATAGCGTTGGTGGTCTGAGGGCAGATTACCCTCTGTGTATCATGTGCTTGGAGCACTTCTCATTATGGCCGGCTGATTTATGAGAAAATTTTCCTCTTAATACTAGTCAGCAGACATGCACAATACCCTCCGCAGGAATACAGAGACTTCTAACTGTTATCTGACTCTGAATGTTCAATAAACATGATAGCAGTGGCAAATGCCCGGCAGAGAAAACGGACGATGGGAACTGAATCCCATCCAGAAAGCTAATGAAGCTGTCTGTACAGGCAGATGGTGCGTTTAATTTGGGTGATAGCTGATGTTGGACATGAGGTAACATCTGGAGGCGGGTCATGGTTTGGACTTTGTAGTCTTTCCAATTTGCCCCCCAGGTAGGAGCTGAGGGGGTCAAAGGAGTCAAACTGCCCAACGTTCAGAGACAGCCTGTCGGTTTGCTTCAGACAGAGTGAAGAGGGTCAGAAAACAAACATTTTTAGCATACAAGATGATTCAAATACAGCACAGAGGTCACCGGCTCTACTCTAAAGGGGGATTCGGTCTGCAAGATCATTTTATAATGGCCCATGACAGTGTTTATAGTACTTAAATTGGCCTAGAAATCAAAATTCACTTTTTTAATTTGAGTTTTACGTTGTGATGCATGATTTGGAGACAAGAATTGTGATATATCACTAGGATTTTAGTAGAATAAACATTCAGGTTTTAGCTTTTCAAAGGAAGTATTTACTTGTATCATTTCTCATATACTTTTTGTTATATTATGTTCATAATTAAAAATAATAACATGTAATATTTTATTGTATAATGAAAAAGAGTATTTAAGAAAATAACAATAATAATAATAATAATACATTTATTATACAGTACAACTGTAAAATTCCAATACTAATACTTGTGGCTGTCTTATTTTCTTTTTTTTTCTAACAAACTATTGAATTCTATTACAATCATAATAAAAATTATTATTATTAATTATTATTATTATTATTATTATTATTACAATTATTATTACTTCTGATGTTATGTTCAAAATAAAAATACTATTTTCATATTTAATTGTATAATAAAAAATTGAGCAGAAGAAGAAAACTCATTTTACAGGGCTGTAAAATTGCAATACTAATTTATGGCTGTCTTAAATTCTTCTTTTTCAAACGTTAAACTATCAAATTATATAAAAATAATACAAATATTATGATTGTTGTAGTTTGTTCAAAATAGAAATATTGCCACTTAAAAATGTCATTGACAATAACAAAAAAGAATTTTGTTAAATTTTGGCTTTTTTTTTTTCTTTTTTATTTTAATCTATCAAGCATTTATTTTTGATGAAAAACCACAGGGGAGACCTTAAAGCTTTTTATTTGTTTGTGAAGTTTGTGAAGATGTTTGACGCATGTTGCGTTAAGCGACCCAAACTCAGAGCAGATGCAGAGGTGAGTTTGTGTGGAGCATCATTTACTGTAAACCGATCCACTGAAAACACAATCATGAGCTGCTCATGTGTAAATGATACACACAAAGCATTTATTTATTTAATTAAATAACAGTCTTTGAGATTTGACAATCGCGGTAAGCAATATTGCCATTTCAGTTTTATTTCAATTAATCACACAGCCCTTTGGCTTTGCAATCACTGGAATTATTTTTATTTGGTAGCAAAGAGAAGTATGCTAAATTAGAACACTTGATCCTGAGTGATTCCAGTGACTCGAGCGCAATCACACACACACCTGCATGTAAAGATGGCCTCTCTCTCATTACACACACACACATATTAATCCCAACACTGCTGCACACCAGAATCAGATCCAGACAATGATCCAAACTAAGCAGCAACTGAGGTTAGATGAAATTGCTCTTGCTACCCAAATGACTCTTTAAAGAATAACAAGAGTGTGCTGTTGGGCTTTGTTGCATAACCTCGCTCTGAGTGCCAGAACCAGCCAATTACAGCCAGAGATTAGACTAATGGATCTACGCCACAATATGAGGAAGTGTAGTGCTCATAGCACCGTGGGGAAAATCACGCCACTCTCCCAAAACAAATAATATCAGTAAGAGCCTGAAGTGTAGCTGCGTGGAATCATGTACTGGCGTGAAATCATAGAACAACAGGATTCAGAAACACAGAATTTCAGGTACAAGTGAATTCATGAAATACCATATGACTCTATTAAATATGTTCACTCTGGTTATAAAAATTCTGATCCCCCAAGATGCACTGCTTAATTAGTTTGGTTTCAGAGACTTAAGCAATTATTCTAACAATCAGCAAAGACTACTAACCAGGAGCGACACAGTCCAGGCAGGTTTCTGCTGTTATACTAATGATTTTATGCTATCAAGAGGCCTGCCGACAGATCATCAAGAGCTACAGACTGTGATTGAGAACTCATGCTATTTTTGATCATGTAATTTCATCTAGTGATCCGAAATCAAGATGGAGTTAGAAATGAACACAATTAAAAAGTGAAAAGCTTGTTCCTGCAAATGATTGAATGATATCTGTGGGACATTTCTAGGAGCAATGACCAACAAACTTCCCTATACTAGATTCAGCTAATGATCATTTGATTGACCATTTTTAATGCTGGTTACAATTATTCATGAGTCATTATTTGGGCATGTGCATGCTGGTTTTGGTTGGTCAACTAGTATTGCCCCACAAGTCAAGCTGGTCTACCTGCAACAATAAACAACTTAACCAACATCAAGTCATAATTTACAAAGAAAAAAACATAACTACTTGACAAATGTAAAATTTAAGTCACTGTGGTTAAAAAAAGTCTGCCAAATTAATAAGGTGTAAGTACACCATAATTCAAAAGTAAAAATTCTTATTCAATTATTTTTTTTAAATCAGTGTTGTTCTTTTGAAATTCAAGTCATAATTTACAAAGAAAAAAACATAACTACTTGACAAATGTAAAATTTAAGTCACTGTGGTTAAAAAAAGTCTGCCAAATTAATAAGGTGTAAGTACACCATAATTCAAAAGTAAAAATTCTTATTCAATTATTTTTTAAAAATCAGTGTATTTTTTAAAAATCTACTGATCACAGAATCCTGAAAAAAGTGTCACAGTTGTGCTGCTTCATATTTTTATGGGGTCCGTTTTCAACATTTATAATAATAAGACATTTTTCTTGAGCAGCAAATTAGCATATTAGAATAATTTCTGAAGGATCATGTGACACTGAAAACTGGATTAATGACTTCTGAAAATTCAGCTTTTTTTTTTTGTAAAAACATTTCACAATAATTCTGTTTTTGATTAAAAACATCCATGGCATAAGAGACTTCTTTCAAAAACTTAAAAAAAATAAATAAATCTTACTGACCCAAACGTTTGAACGATAAATGTGTAAATGTAACCAGATTTTACCATCATTGCCAATTTAAAATCAATTAAAACCATCTTGGAATTTAATCTGGTCCAAACTGCAGGGTCTTTTTCAGCAGTAAGGAATCTAAAGTGGTTTTTGTGAGGCTTTTTAAATGTTTAGCAACAAATTACTTCAAAATGACAGTAAACGGCCTACTCAATTATATTTAAATAACAGATTGATGCATAATGAATAAACAAAATAACTATCTGTCGGTGGCCGCTCAAAATTAGTGTTTTATGCTTGTGCCTAAAGCCTAATATACTCAAGCCTAAAGAAAGCACATTCACTTGGGTCATGAATATTTGTTCAGCATCATAAACGTCAACAGTATCCAGTCATGTGGCATCACTTCATGATATGGTTTTCATCTCAGCACTGCTGAAAAGAGCAGTGTGGTAACACTTACCAGAGTCTCTGAGGACATCAGCCACACAAAGCCATCGATTCCTCCAGAAGTCATGGATTCTCACACCTGTGGGCTCAGCAGCATCAGGACCACGATTGTTAGATCCCAGTATGGTCCCCTCGCTTCTGATGATCACATGTTTGACCTGTTAATTACAAAACCCAAACATTCTCAACACTCATTTACAGATAAATCACACCCTGCGTAATTTCAGAGTATCATAATTATCCATTCTTCTTTACTGTTCTCCAGCTAATTTATTCCTTAAATTGCTTCTAATTACTTCCATTTATCTGCATTTATGGACTATTCCATCAATTGCATGCTCCAATTGCAAATTATGCAAATAGAATGCAGTTGTACAGTGAAATTATACCTAAATATACTACCATTCAAAAGTTTTGGGGTCAGTACTATTTTTAATGCTTTTGAAAGACATCTCTTATGCTCACTAATGCATTTATTTTGATCAAAAATACAGTTTTTACAATCAAAACAGCTGTGCTGCTTAATTTTTTTGTGGAAAACATACTTTTCTTTTTCAGGAGTATTTAAAAAAAATAGAAAGTTCAAAAGAACAGCATTTATTGGGAAAAAACACTTTTTCCACTTTGTCACTTTTGTTCAATTTAATGCGTCTTTGCTGAATAAAAGTATTACAGGAAAAAAAAGAAGAAAAATACAAGCTAAACTTTGACCACACCCCCTGTATTCCATTGGTCAGACTAACAGACAGTCCCGCCTCAAACTCACACCATTGGTTTGATAGCAGCACAGTCGATTTCTCATAGGCTTACTCATAGATTTCTCTGCAAATTAAATAAATTACTTCACCCATTCAACTTTGGCATAAACTGCTGTATTTATCATTTAAATATGTATCATCATCCAGCCAATACAGATTTTCTACTGAATTTTGATTAAGAACCATAAACCTTGTACAGTGAACTCATCAATGCTCGATGATCGAGGCTGGATGCCTTTCCTCAATCTCCCTTCTCTATTTTTAATCTGTTGGTGATAAAGTCTGTCCCTTCTATTCCTCAGAGAAGCAGTGTCAGAGAGAGAGAGAGAGACAGAGAGAGTGTTTAGGGCTTATCACACTTTTCCTTCAAAAAAAATAAGCTCCTTCTCTGGTGTTGTGTTGGAGAGAAGCATTTCCTGATGTTCTCAGAGAGTGAGATTGGGTTTGATGATGTAAACTCATCCTTTAAGATGCCGTGCGGGGATTGCTGACAGGAAGTTCATTTTTCTACAAACCACCACACCCTATCGTGTTAGTGAAGCAGGGAGCGACGGACAAAATGTGTGTATGTGTGAGCCTCAAAGGACAGATCTAGACAGATTGGTCTTTTCCCTTGGACACACACCCCCAATTGAGAAACATGAGTCAAGCTAGACTAAACTGTGATAACAACATAGAAAACTGCTCAGTGTCATAGACACACACACACACACACCAAGCATCCCCCAATGTAACATAATTAGCACTGCAATGCACATACATGAGTAGATTTGGAAATTCTCTGGAGAAAACGCAAGTGGTGCTGTGCAAAACTCGCTGTCATTTCGATAAGGTGTTGTAAACAGTAAACAGGGCAGCTGGAAAGGTATTCTGGGTTGTTTCTCGGTGGTTTCTTACTGGTCCAAGCTAAAGCCTAATATACTCAAGCCTAAAGAAAGCACATTCACTTGGGTCATGAATATTTGTTCAGCATCATAAACGTCAACAGTATCCAGTCATGTGGCATCACTTCATGATATGGTTTTCATCTCAGCACTGCTGAAAAGAGCAGTGTGGTAACACTTACCAGAGTCTCTGAGGACATCAGCCACACAAAGCCATCGATTCCTCCAGAAGTCATGGATTCTCACACCTGTGGGCTCAGCAGCATCAGGACCACGATTGTTAGATCCCAGTATGGTCCCCTCGCTTCTGATGATCACATGTTTGACCTGTTAATTACAAAACCCAAACATTCTCAACACTCATTTACAGATAAATCACACCCTGCGTAATTTCAGAGTATCATAATTATCCATTCTTCTTTACTGTTCTCCAGCTAATTTATTCCTTAAATTGCTTCTAATTACTTCCATTTATCTGCATTTATGGACTATTCCATCAATTGCATGCTCCAATTGCAAATTATGCAAATAGAATGCAGTTGTACAGTGAAATTATACCTAAATATACTACCATTCAAAAGTTTTGGGGTCAGTACTATTTTTAATGCTTTTGAAAGACATCTCTTATGCTCACTAATGCATTTATTTTGATCAAAAATACAGTTTTTACAATCAAAACAGCTGTGCTGCTTAATTTTTTTGTGGAAAACATACTTTTCTTTTTCAGGAGTATTTAAAAAAAATAGAAAGTTCAAAAGAACAGCATTTATTGGGAAAAAACACTTTTTCCACTTTGTCACTTTTGTTCAATTTAATGCGTCTTTGCTGAATAAAAGTATTACAGGAAAAAAAAGAAGAAAAATACAAGCTAAACTTTGACCACACCCCCTGTATTCCATTGGTCAGACTAACAGACAGTCCCGCCTCAAACTCACACCATTGGTTTGATAGCAGCACAGTCGATTTCTCATAGGCTTACTCATAGATTTCTCTGCAAATTAAATAAATTACTTCACCCATTCAACTTTGGCATAAACTGCTGTATTTATCATTTAAATATGTATCATCATCCAGCCAATACAGATTTTCTACTGAATTTTGATTAAGAACCATAAACCTTGTACAGTGAACTCACCAATGCTCGATGATCGAGGCTGGATGCCTTTCCTCAATCTCCCTTCTCTATTTTTAATCTGTTGGTGATAAAGTCTGTCCCTTCTATTCCTCAGAGAAGCAGTGTCAGAGAGAGAGAGAGAGACAGAGAGAGTGTTTAGGGCTTATCACACTTTTCCTTCAAAAAAAATAAGCTCCTTCTCTGGTGTTGTGTTGGAGAGAAGCATTTCCTGATGTTCTCAGAGAGTGAGATTGGGTTTGATGATGTAAACTCATCCTTTAAGATGCCGTGCGGGGATTGCTGACAGGAAGTTCATTTTTCTACAAACCACCACACCCTATCGTGTTAGTGAAGCAGGGAGCGACGGAAAAAATGTGTGTATGTGTGAGCCTCAAAGGACAGATCTAGACAGATTGGTCTTTTCCCTTGGACACACACCCCCAATTGAGAAACATGAGTCAAGCTAGACTAAACTGTGATAACAACATAGAAAACTGCTCAGTGTCATAGACACACACACACACACACCAAGCATCCCCCAATGTAACATAATTAGCACTGCAATGCACATACATGAGTAGATTTGGAAATTCTCTGGAGAAAACGCAAGTGGTGCTGTGCAAAACTCGCTGTCATTTCGATAAGGTGTTGTAAACAGTAAACAGGGCAGCTGGAAAGGTATTCTGGGTTGTTTCTCGGTGGTTTCTTACTGGTCCAAGTCAAAAGAGTCAACAGCCAAGTCTCTATGGCTTTATTTACACTGCATGGAAAATTTGATTTTTTTTGTTACACGTGGTCAGATTTTTCAGATTGCACTCACTTTTGCTTGCACATCTGCACTGGTTGTCATAGTACCAATGCTAATTAGCATAGATTTATCATGCATTACTTTTTTCATATTTATTTTTTGCGATCAACATTTTATCCCATTTAAATGTAGTAGTAACATACAGTACATGCATATTTATGCATATAATACAAAAACAATTAACACAAATTGTCAGTCTTTCATTCAGTATGTGCACCAAGTCAAGTCAAGTTTATCCCAAGCCAATATAATAATAATTGTATGTTTTTGATTGGTGTATCATTATATTTGATTTTATAAAATTATATTCATAGTTATAATCAAAAATAATAACTTAAAATTAAAAATCATACACAAATTTCAGTCATATTAAAAATTATTATATTATTGTTGTTGTTGTTCAAGATATATATTTTAAAATAATCATAATTGTTTGTCTGCCTCAATTATTAACATATCAAAAACTCATTTGGAGGTCATACAATTTAAATTATTCGTCATTTAACCGATTAATAAAAAAAAAAAAGATCAACATCATTGTAACAACTTCTGACATAACCCATTGCACAAGAAATGGAAAAGAACAAAAAACACAGAAATTCAATACAATTCTGATGATTTTGAACCATGCTTGTGAAAATCGGATTTTGTGTTTTTTCCGTATTAAGAGTACAAAAAAAGTATGTCTAAATAAGGTCTTTTAATATTCTAGTTTCTACGGCTCAGGTCTCACCCTCATTACGTCAGTGGGAGTTTTCACCTGTTTTATTGTAAAAATTTAAATCACATTGTTTGGTAAAGTAATAGCACACTTCTTAACTAGCAAAATGATTAGGAATCATCCAGTCTGTGGTAGATACAATAATATAATAAGCAAATATACCTAAAAATACTATAAATATCCGTGCCCACAGACAAGGACACAAACTAAAATTTTCTGCCAAAGTGCAGACCTACTGCTCAGCACAAAGCATTTAATAGAACTGGCCCAAGTACAGAGCCTTGGGGGTTTCCCATTAAAGTACTACAATAATAACACGCTGACCTTGAAGTCTGTCTGCTTTTTTAATAATCAGTTATGACTTTATTTCCCATGTCTGCAGGACTCACACGCACCTGCCCGAACCACAATATCAGACGAAGCCCAAGTGTAATTGAAACAAACTAATTGCTAATATTTAAAGACATTTATTTAAAGAAGTTCCCCATCGGAGTGATAGGTATTCCCTATGTTAGTATGTTCAGTGCTGCTTCCTGTCAAAGTCTTCATATCAACATCTTTAAAAGGTCAGAGTTGTCGTTTTTGTCACATGGCCCTGAAGAATACCACCTCGACTATTCTTCACCCCTATCATACCTGCTGCAGACCCTGTCCAGAGATTTCCTCTCTCTCGCTCTTGTCTCAGAGCGGGTCTGACATTTTATCACTGCTGTGTCAATGTGCCACTTCATGTCTTGCTCATAGCGTTTCTTTTTTTCCATCCAAAAATCGCATACTGACATTTCGCCATTTCTGGGTCACCCCAAGCGTCACTCCGATATCAAAGCGAGCGCTGTTTGCTTGTTCACGTAACGGAGTAACAGGCTCAAACGGTGTCCAACAATAAAACCGCCCCAATCATGTGTCAGTCTGAAGGAGGCGAGAGAATTAGCATGTGTTTGGTACTCAGCCATGTTGCTGCTGGCCAGCTTGTCACTCCAGGTGTTTAATGTGCACCTTTCAGAGGGTGTCTCCCCTGTCAGCTTTAAATATCATGTGTTTGAGGTGTCATTGGACGCTACAAGACTCATTTCAAGCTGTCCTGTGCGGTTAAAATTAATCTTGACTGACACTAAATGAGTGACTAATAATGGCACTTCTATCAAATGAATCGCCAAATGAAATTGGACATATTGCTGTATAAACTGTGGACATTTCCAGTAAGATTTAGAGGTTATTCCACCAAGATTTTGTTATTGCACCTTCATTTTATCATATTCTCCTCCTGTCGCCGCTTCAGATACTGCAGTGGTTGATTAAGAGGAGAGGTGTGGTTACAGAGAACTACTTGAGTGTGATGAGGTGCACCTGAAGTTAATAGTACTTTGTCAACGCTGCTATAAAAGAGGGTACTTAGACTTGCTAATGTCATTTTTACTGATCATGAAAAGGCCAAGTGCCCAAGATGCATTTGGGACAGATAGCAATCTGATCATTTAAACCACCACCAGCATCATCATAGAAGTGGACTATGTTGGCACTGGATTAGTGGATCAGAATGTATTTAGGTTTTACAGACATATAGAAAGTCCTCGGCATTGAAGTCACATTTAATTTTTCCATGAATGAAAATGAGGCTGTGGGACAGACATACAGTTTGTTCAATGGGTTGTTTTTTTTTTTTGCTTTTGATATTTGAGCTGATGCAATAGTGAACACGCATCTTTACAAAACAATTCCTGGTACCACAAAACTCCAGAAAAATGTTCTGTGAAATGTAGACATGACCCATTAAACGGACTGTGGAGATCTCGATTACAGCCTTCTGTTTATTCACAAAAAAAAAAAAAATCAAATATGGCATATACTGTATAATACATACAAGGGATAAACACACAAAAATAATAAATACAGATAAACTACAAATACAAATACTATCGTTGTTTGTTTGTTTGTTTTTGAAACAAGTCTCTTATGCATATCAAGCCTCTATTTATGTGATCAAAAATAGTTAAAACAGCAATATTGTGAAATACTATTACAATTTAAAACAGCCGTTTTCTATTTTAATATAATGTGAAATGTAATTTATTCCTGTGATGCAAAGCTGAATTTTCAGCATCATTGCTCCAGTCTTCAGTGTCACATGAACCTTCAGAAATGCTGATTTTCTGCTCAAAAACCATTTCTTATTATCAATGTAGAAAACAGTTGTGCTGCTCAACATTTTTGTAGAAATCGAGATACTTTTCTTTTTTATTTTAATAAATACAAGGAAAAAGAAAACTATTCCCGCACACTGTCAATTAGTGCAAAAGTATCAAAAAGGTTTAATAACAACGTTTCGGTCGCATGACCTTCATCAGGTATCTTCAAACATTGTCTTTGTTTCCTACGCACCTATCGATTGCCGTCAGGTGTGTGGAGATTGATTGTTAATTGACTTTTATTTTAATAAATAAAAAGTTCAAAGGAACAGCATTTATTTAAAATAGGAATCTTTGCAGCATGATAGCTGTCTTAACTATCACTTTTGATCAATTTAATGCATTGTTGCTGGAAAAAAACTATTATTTTTCTTAGAAAAAGAAAATCTTACTGATCCCAAATCAAAAAATTAGGCATCCTTCAATGGACTCTTTGTTCATTATAACTGAAGTATTACATTTTTGTTGTTGTGTGCATACTGTATGTAGACCGCATTGCAAAATGGATTTATTAAACTATTATCTCAAGCTGCTTGTTTGAAACCCTTTTGCTTTCTAATTTTGATTGCACATACGTTCAAAAGCTCTCTGGGACATCAACAACCACCCCTCACAACCTGACAAATCTCTCTGATACAGCACATCAATTTAATTTCACCCTCTAACCATCTCGTTTACTCCTCGTTTTCAACATTTAGGTCACATTTTCCCCTGTAAAACAATACACTTATAATATTACAGCAGGATTGTATCATAGTGCCTTTCACGCTCTCAAGCACTTGTTCTCTCCGCATGCCTCAGCCATTCCAAAGAGCAGCTAACAGCCAGACACAGCCGAAAGGAGGCACTCAATACACCCTGAATTATTCAACAGCTTTATCTGCTGTCCCACAACTGACAGAGAGAGAGAGGTTAAGATTAAGATCCCTCCTCCCTCTCTCTCGTCATATTTCTTTCTCCCTCACGTCGTTGTTCAATTATTCATTGATAGTTAGTTGAGCAGAATGCAAGTCTTTTGATAAATGGCGACTGGTGAACAACAGATTTCTATGTCACAACATATACACACTGTATATTTGTTTGTTGTATATTGCTTTCCAGTTTGGCCAGTTTTCAATGCATTTGGCAATGTCGATTGATTGAGAGTGATAAAGGTGGACCAGACTCTTCAGCGCTCCACTCAGTGTGACTGAAGCCCTGCAGATATTCACCCGTCTCTCTGTACCCGTTTCTCTCTCTCTCTCTGTAAGACTCTGCCACACACATCCTGAATATAAAGTTCTTATTTAAAGGCAAACTCAGGCCCTTCACATACTTCAGTGTACACTGCATGCAGATAAGGTGTATGAGTGTATCTTCATCTATCTGTCTCATTAAATAAGGACTTCATTAGTCCTTTAATGCTGGTAAGATCTATACAACAAAAGTCATTTAATCTATTGCCTGTTTCACTTCCAGTACACATCTAGGAAGATTACTAGAATGCGAGTTAAAGAGACAGCACCCAAAAAAAATTTAAAATTCTGTTATTACGTACGGGCCCCTTATGTCATTCTAACCCGCTATTTCTTCAGTGGAACACAAAAGGAGAATTATTAAGAAAGAAAGCTTAAACTGTTTTTTTTTTTCCACATATAATGACCGAAGTTATTTACAGATTAGTAAAAAGGCACCAAAAAAGTAGACCCTACTACTAATGCATTATATTCCAAATCTTCTGAAAGTATACAATGCGATGGACAGACAAAATGTAAATAATAATTCAGTGACCAATTATTAGGATTATGTAATCCTAAAGATGTTTTGCCGAATTTATCATTCACCAGGCAAAAACCTGAAGTCAGATCACTTTGAGAAGTAATAGTTTATATTATAACAAATTCTTAACCTGAAGTATGCAATAAAAATAAGCAATAAAAGTGATAGCAAACATTACAAAATAGACAACATCTGTTCAAATTATCTTTCTCTCTCCTCTGGCTGATCTGAAAAAATATATATATATTAATCAGAAATAAAAATATTAATATTTTATATATTACCGTATTGGCCCGAATATAAGACGACCCTGATTATAAGACGACCCCCCCTTTTTCCAGATGTACCTTTTTGGAAAAAGGCTTTTTAAAAACCAAATCTTGTTTTTTCTCAGTAAAACACATTTTGTCTTCAGTTATTTTCATATTGCATATTTTTCCTATTTTAATTTTTGTTTTGAAAGTATGGTAAAAACTGGTAAAATGTACCAACAATCACATTTAAAAAATATACACTTTTTTGATATACCATTAAAAAAAAAAAAAAACGGTAGTCCATCTGAATTAGGACATTTAGGCTATCCATCTAATAGTAGCCTACCAAAATCTTATTAACAGTAGAAGTTCAATCTTACTGTAGTCTTCAAATCTGGGTTCTGTCTTACGTTTTAAAATCACAAAGTGAGTTTGGTTCCATCAGGCTAACTTGACAGTCACGACTCATGCAGCTGTAAGGTTTTCTTTCTCTTTTGTTTTTACTCGCTATCTTTACAACACTCATTACATTACGTATTTCATGGCACACTCGTTTTATGCGTATTTGGCGCCACCTAGTGTTGTGGGTGTATTATTGACATGTCAAAGTCTAGACCCTGAATATAAGACGACCGGGTTATTTCAGATGTATTTCCAAGAAAAAAATATCGTCTTATATTCGGGACAATACGGTATTATAAATGCCATAAGTTTAATCATCATTCTTCAAGCTCATTGCCTTTAAAGAAATCATGACTATAAAATGGGAATGAGGGTGTCCAGAGAAATTATTTGATGCTAGAGTTGCATTTTTCTCGAAATGGGCTCCCGCTTCCAACATCATAAAGACTGTAATTTGTGCATAATAAACATATATCACTGTCTTAGTTTAGGTTACACAACAGATTTGTTTCAGGATTTACGTCTTTGAGTGCTTCTGCTTTAGCTCCACTAATAGACATACAATTACAGAATGTGCCATCTATAACTGCGCTCAGCTCTGAGAGAATAAACAACATATCTAAGACAGACAAAGAACTAGAAGAAAAATGAAGCTCAGAGAACTGAAACAAAGCATTAAAACTCAAGTAGAGATCCCTTAAGTCGCTAATGAGCATCCAGAGTCAGTGTCAGACAGCACAGCTCGCCCACAGACCGTCTAATGCACGGTACACACGATAATGCTGAGAGGGATTTAAAACTGAGAGCTTTATGCTGATTGGCTGGGTCTGAATACTACATATTTTCAAAATTTATTAGTAGGTAGTTGCCCGAGTGACTAGTCAAAATCAGTCAGAATCCCAGTACAATTTTAGGATGGTTTCTGGTTCATTTCTCTCTGATTTGATGAGTTTAACATAGGGCATGTTCCGAAGCAGCACTCATGTGATATTGCTCTCGCTGCTCATCTGATATTGCTAATTATATTATATATATAGTATAAATACTTCTATAAATACATACATAAAACTTGTGCAGAAAAAAAAATTTATATAGCTCAGCTCTGAGAGAATAAACAACATATCTAAGACAGACAAAGAACTAGAAGAAAAATGAAGCTCAGAGAACTGAAACAAAGCATTAAAACTCAAGTAGAGATCCCTTAAGTCGCTAATGAGCATCCAGAGTCAGTGTCAGACAGCACAGCTCGCCCACAGACCGTCTAATGCACGGTACACACGATAATGCTGAGAGGGATTTAAAACTGAGAGCTTTATGCTGATTGGCTGGGTCTGAATACTACATATTTTCAAAATTTATTAGTAGGTAGTTGCCCGAGTGACTAGTCAAAATCAGTCAGAATCCCAGTACAATTTTAGGATGGTTTCTGGTTCATTTCTCTCTGATTTGATGAGTTTAACATAGGGCATGTTCCGAAGCAGCACTCATGTGATATTGCTCTCGCTGCTCATCTGATATTGCTAATTATATTATATATATATAGTATAAATACTTCTATAAATACATACATAAAACTTGTGCAGAAAAAAAAATGTATATAAGCTATATAAATATATATACATTTTTATATAAATATATTTTTAATAAATAAGCTTTCCATTGATGTATGGTTTGTTAAGATAGGACAATATTTAGCAGAGATACAACTATTTGAAAATCTGGAATCTAAGGGTCCAAAAAAAAAATTATAATAATAATAATTATTGAGAAAATCACCTTTAAAGTTGTCCAAATTAAGTCCTTAGCAATGCATATTACTAATCAAAAATTAAGTTTTGATATATGTACGGTAGGAAATGTACAAAATATCTCCATGGAACATGATCTTTACTTAATATCCCATTGAGTTTTGGCATAAAAGAAAAATCGATCATTTTGACCCATACAATGTATTGTAGGCTATTGCTACAAATATACCCATGCTACTTATGACTATAATTTATCATTTTTTTTCCCTTTGAAAATAAGGACTTGTTCAAGTGACTTGTCTGATTAAATAAAGCTTAAATAAATAAATAAAATGTCCATAAAGTAACTTGCAGTAACTACCATGCTTTTTATGTACAGGTTGCATAACTGTCTATTATTGTGGTATTATCAATTTCAAGTTTACCTGCTCCTAAGTGTCATATTAAAAATGAATAAATTAAACCAAACTGTGATAGGTCGTTTTACATGCAAGTCAGATTCTTAAGTGGGCACTTCTTGGCCACACTGAAGCTGCAAAATGCACCAGACGTTATGCTGATAGTCAAAGCTTGGCTCTTCGAGACTAATGAGCATCTGTCTGCAGGATACTTTCAAAAGCATGTTTAAATCACGCACATTCAATGCAAATGGCGGCTGAAGTGCCAGACACGGCCTCATTACAGAAAATTACCATCAGCTGATCTTTGATCTTTACAAAATCTTCACTTCCTGCATTGGTGAAATGTGAAGATTTTCTTTGCAATGGCGTATTTTACTACTTAAAGCAAATCTAAAAGGTCAGGTTTGCTCTACTCACAATTACTTAACGAACTCGTTAACACGGAATCCGAGATCAAACGACGACCTGGAAGGAAAGAAGTCAAGTGGCCGAAGTTTGCCTAAGTGAGATGAGATAGCATCTTTTCCCTCAGGTGTCCAAGCTGACTCTACACCGCGGCCAGGATTTAACGCCCCAAGAATCAATGTGGCGTGCCAAATGTATCGGTGGCGATACGGGCGTGATGTAAGGGCTTGCTCTTCCTCCGCCTCCACCAGCAGGAACGCAGCCAGACTCAGTTAAAGTCATCTAACACGGCCGCCGGTCACTGGGGCAAAGATAATTGTCTTTTCGAGACATGATAAATAAACAACAAACCAAAAAAACAGCCTGGGATGGAAGCAAAAAGGCGTGCAAAGGAGAGAGAAAGAGAATATTTCAACAAAGGGCAAAAGGGAGACATTTTAGAGCATCTCACGGTTTCTCATTCGCCATCTCATTCTCTCTTTACCTGCTTTCATTACTCTAATACCACACACACTCGTGCCAAACTGAATGTAGGTCATCTCTGGACGGGCATGTGAAATTGAATGGTAAATCAAAACAGTTTATCAATGTGCAGATCCCTGTGCGCTACAACAGAAAAGAGCATGAGTAGAGGGTCACAGCACACCCCTCACATTTAATGCATAAACACAAATCACAAGCATATAGAAGTACATTTCTATATTTACCAAAAATGTGATAAGCGCTTGCCTGTGCAGAACTCAAGTTTTATTCTTTTATTTATTTCACTTTATTCTTTTACTTATTTCAAATAGATGATGTTCTTCTTAGCATTCTATTGATTAAAGAATTAGACTGTGATAATAAGTAATGTTTCTTGAGCAGCACATCAGCATGATTTCTGAAGGATCATGTGACACTCAAGACTGGAGTAATGATGCTGAAAATTCAGCTTTGCATCACAGGAATAAATTATATTTTAAAATATATTTAAATAGAAAACAGCTATTTTAAATTGAAATAATACTTCATCATTTTTCACAGCTTTAACTGTATTTATGATCAAATAAAGTCAGCCTTGGTGAGCATTATAGACTTATTTACTTTATATAAAAAAAAAAAAATTTTTTTTGTAAATACGCGTTGCTAAAAAATGCATTGCCTTCACTTAGAAATCAGTTTCTAATCTTTATATATATAAAATACTGACCCTACTGACCCTAAACTTTTGAATGGTAGTTTATAAACTAAATACAAATTTCTACACAAAGCATTTTAAACAATTTAAAAAATCAGTCAAAATCAAACTCAAAATCAAATTGTAATTCTGCATTCTGTCTGCTACTTCAAATATAATTTAGGAACTCCAATGTTGCACAATCCTGTAGCTAAGGTCATCACAGTGTTTTAGCACATTGCAATGTGGTTTCTAGATGGTAATGACATTCTGGTCGCTAGTTATGTCTCAGGTTCTTCCCTCAATGCAAATCCAAGGAACTGTCCACTAACCAAACAAATCTGAATACTGAAAAGAAACGGTACACCTCTCTTCAACGAGGTTGATCATCAAGGGAGATTTATTATTGGATTACGTTTTAATTGAACCATTTAGTGCAGTGGTTCTCAACCTTTTCCACTCGAAAGCCCTCCACTGTCCAACACAATATTCAAAGGTCCTCCACCCCATAAAATTACTGATATACTGTATGAAATAAAATAATAATGATTCATTTTGTGATGCCAGAAGTTAACCACTGTATGTTCTTCAATAAAATCAACAACAGTTATTAAAGTGCCCCTATTATTAGCAATGAAAGGTTTATATTTTGGTTTTGGGAGTCCCCAACAACAGGTTGACATGCATGCACGGTCAAAAAACACTTTCACTGTCTTATAATATGCATTGAACTCGGCATTACTTGCTCAACGACTCCCAAACGATTCACTCAACGATTTATTTTTCCAAACCCCTCCTTTGCGTGACGCTAATCTGCGTGATTGGTCAATTTCATTTTCATATCATAATAAAAGCAGTGTTTGTGAGCACAGTGCTGCTTTGTGTACAGCGTTACCGGGGAAACCGCTATTTTACCGCTCCAAAAGCGGCACCTAGTGGCAAAGAATGAATTTGCATTTATCAAAAATGAACTTATACTGACCAATGCAAAAAGAACAAGTGGGCGGGTAATATGCTAATATTTCATGTTGAAGTCAACATGAAACAGCTTGGGATTCTTTTTCAAAAAGACTTGTTTCAATGATTCAGAGTCGACTCTTTCTTTTGAGAGACAATCACTTTATACACGGTGCACTTTCCGATTTAAAACTTTGCAGGATGTTTTCATTCACTTAGAGCTGTGTTACAATATGCTAATATTTCATGTTGAAGTCAACATGAAACAGCTTGGGATTCTTTTTCAAAAAGACTTGTTTCAATGATTCAGAGTCGACTCTTTCTTTTGAGAGACAATCACTTTATACACTGTGCACTTTCCGATTTAAAACTTTGCAGGATGTTTTCATTCACTTAGAGCTGTGTTACACACTGCATGAAAGGTCATTTTCAAAAATCCATAATAGGGGCACTTTAAGAGAAATAAAAAAGATTTTATGTCAGTTTTTTTTTTAAATTCAATTCATATATCAATACTAATTTATTAATTTTAATATTTCTAAATCATCCTGCAGCCCCCTTGGAAATTTGCTGAGGAGGACCCTTAGTGGGCCCCCGGACCCATGGATCAGAACCATTGATCTAGTGTTCTGAAAAGAGTGAGGGTTCATGCATAATAAATCTTACTATGCATGAAATGCTTTGAACAGAGGCCATTATGTTAATTAATTCTACAAGTCTGCACATTTTTGGCATTTCCTAATTCAAGCGTATTGATTTTGTAATATTTCTTACTCCTGCACTAAAATCTTCTTCAGGTTAGGGCGTCTAACCACCCATCTCTCACTTCTGTGCGTGTGAACTGTGAAGGCAGTTCAATTCAAATGCAGAGCGTGTTAGATTTCCCTTTCTCCCTGAAAATCGGCACTGACGTTCACCTCCTCCAGCTAGTGGAGCAATCTATTTTATGCCCCATTCATTTAATTGACTGATTGTCACGTTGTATCACAAGCAAAGCAAGCACAGGGTGATGTAAAGGACAGCGGCTGGACACTGCACCCCTGCTCTCACTGCCTCTAATGAGATATTAATGATCGAAGGCAGCCATCAATCGCTGCAGCTCCAGTGTGCTGTAAGACGACAGTGAGCTCCAGCGCTTATGAAACAGGGACCCACAGTGGTAGAGGACAGAACTGCAAACAGATTGCCATTTCAAGTGAGACTGGAATTTTGCAGAGCAGTCCAAATACAGTTTACGAGTCCTGTGTGCATCTACACAGCAAGAGCTGCGTTTATTGGCAATGAAATGCTTTATAAACATCCACAGAAGACTGTAGTTAGCCTAACACCACGTTGAAGGTGAAGGTCAATATATAACATTTAATTTAATAAACTTAACCAAATTCAAATATAAATAATTAACACCAAAACAGCCACTGCTGGAAAAAAAATAGGAACCATCACAGAAATGTCCACTACAAATACCATTACAAACAATCAACCATCATTAAAACCAATAAAATGGTTTCCTGTAGTGTGTTTTAGGACATATTCCATTAGGATGTAATGGTTTTAACAAGCCACTAATAAAAGGTGACAAATTACCAATAGAGATCCACAAGGACCATTACAGTTTCCATTAAAACCAATACAATTCCCATTATAACCAATAAAGCCATTACAAATTCTGATGTTTTTTTTTTCTCAGCAGGAAATATTTTGAGACCAAAATAGGACTTAAATACATTAATGACTTTGATATAGTCAACTCCACGTTCTTAGAAACATTCTCAAATAATAATTACATTACTACTATGTAATGTTGAGTCCTCCTGCTTTCATTAAAGCAAAAAGGAGACTTAGGGCCTGAAATCATTATTAAAAAGGTAATTTAATTTTTCACTAAAATTGTTGATATGATATTGATATTGATAATATAATCATAATGACAAAATCTGTAGCCTAGTAAAGAATGCAAATGCATTTTACTATTGGGTTTTAAACTTTTGGACCCCCACTGTATTTCTCAAACATTTTCTAAAACGATGCAATTTCTTAGTGAAATAATAGACACAACCACACCATTTTAAATAACTCCCCTTGACAAACGCTTGATATTTCAATGGTAAGGTTTATATTTGCATGAAAATTGCCCACTTTTATTAGTTATTATTAGTTTTTGTTACTGTTTTTAATGATAATGTTTATTTCCTCATCAAACGGCATTAAATCGAATCACAGCCCACACAAATATGGAAATAGGCGAATATTAATATTTACTCACCATCATGTTGCTGCAGACGTCGTTCTTTTTCAGTGGAAAACACTTTGAGAAGTTTTGAAGAATGTTGTCGATGTTGGTGCTTAAAAAAGTTTATGTGATATATTCCGTCAAATTTTGAAAACACACACAAATCACAACCCAGTGAACCCACGCAAAACATCTATTCAAAGCAAACTAAATGATGCACATGCACGCCGTTTCTGGATAATAAACCACATATCCCATCAGCCCCCTGGCCCCGTGTCGGGGATCACATGATCCACACGGGAAAAAACATGAAAGACTCCAGCAAGATGTAAATGACAGAAATAAAGCTGCGAGGAAAGGAGTGAACCTGAAGCTCATAGCAAAGCGTTTGTTCATAACAAACCGAGCAGGAACTGTCATGCTACTTGAATAACGTTTTGTATAAATTGTAAAGATTTTGTAAGCTGCGTAATGGCTTTAATGTGCGTAATCGCGTTGTTTGCACTGATCACAGCTCAATGTGCTCGCGCGACGCCGCCAAACTTCGTGCTGCTGTTCGCCGATGATTTGGGTTACGGTGATCTGGGCTGTTTTGGACACCCGAGCTCTCTCACCCCGAATCTAGACAGACTAGCAGCGCACGGGCTCCGGTTTACCGACTTCTACGTCACGAGCCCCGTGTGCAGCCCTTCTAGGTAAAACCAAATGCATCTTTTACCAAATCCACCTGTTATCCAGCCTATTATTTCATTTTTGTTCATGCGTTCATTTGTACACTTCTTTTGAGTATCTTTAAATCACCTTCCAGCCTCTACAAGTTTTTGATGTAATTAAATTAGAAGTTGGAAATATTATTTATAAATTATTATTTATTATTGCTATTTATATAGTTTATATGTAGTCATTTTAGGCTGGTCTGAAGTTTTTGTTGTTGTGTCTGGCTATCAAAAAATGTCCCTTGATTTATTGTCTCATTGATTAGTTCTCTTATATAATTTAATTTATTGACTAACTTATTAGATTTCTAGATGTTTTATATATAATAAACTGTGCTACTAGTAGGCCTACTATTTCTGCAGTAATTATCTAATTATTTTTATTATTGTTTTTTATTTTATTTTATTATTAATTATTTTAAAAACATATTACTAACAGGCTTACTATTTATGTTATTATTATTTTATTTTTTTATTTTTTTTGGCTATCATAAAAACGCTATCTCTTAAATTAATTGTCAAACTGATTAGATATATTATCACCGACATAATACATATTTGATATCAAATTATCACAGAAGATGGCGCCAGAATGCAAGGTAATATTCACCGACTTTGGTTCGATAATATCATAAACATAGGCCTTCTATTTCTGCATTATTTAAAATGTATACTATGCACAGTATGTGTATTTTCTGTATGCAAGACCTAATTTTTATAAAATTGTACATACACTGCAGACTGCATGATAAATGCAATGTGCTCAAGGTAACCTTCCATTTATCTTACAATGATTAAACCAATATCATAATCAGCCTGGTTAGAAATTAGAATTCACCCTCTTATAATGATGTATTGTGCTAATGTGCAGAATTTCCTTTTACATACTGTTTTTTTTGGTCCAGGGCAGCCTTGCTGACGGGCCGCTATCAGACTCGTTCCGGCATCTATCCAGGTGTGCTGTATCCGGCCTCAAAAGGGGGTCTCCCTCTCAACGAGACCACTATCGCAGAGGTGCTGAAGTCTAAGGGTTACACTACAGCCATAGTGGGCAAATGGCACCTGGGCGTCGGGCTGAATGACACTTACCTGCCCACCCGACAGGGCTTTGACAATTATCTCGGTATCCCGTACTCACACGACCAGGTCATTATGTTTTCTTGAATTATTCTGAGTTTTATCTGGAAAGCACCAGGGAAATTGCATAGCATTATTATAATTAATATATATTTTTAATGCAGGCGTGTCAACTGATTCCTGAATGTTAGTCTTCATTTTGTTGCTGTCTTTCATCATTGCATAATATCTCTCTATCAAAGGGTCCCTGTCAGAATCTCACGTGTTTCCCTCCGGATGTGAAGTGCTATGGCTTCTGTGATCAGGGTGTTGTAACTGTACCTCTCATGTTTAATGAGAACATCAAGCAGCAGCCTGCAGACTTCCTGCAGCTCGAGAAGGCCTACAGTGAATATGCCACGCAGTTCATCACTGATGCTGTCCGAAATAACCGCCCGTTCTTCCTGTACTATCCTTCAGATGTGAGTCAAATCAACAGTCTGAATCAAATAAACTCACCAAGACTTCTCACAGCACTTACATATTATTGCTCTTTTTGTTTTGATTGCTTCTGTTGTCATGGGATGCCTTAACTGCCTTAATAAAATAATTTTAAAATTATCATTTAATTTCATAGCACCTTTTTCTTTTACACTCTCAACTTATGGAGAGTCCCCGTAAACCACAAATAGTGGTGTGTGTGTGTGTATATATATGTTTTTTTTATTTAAATTTTTTATTAAATTGCAACATCCGCAATGCTTCATGGGATGCCTTAACTGCCTTAATAAAATAATTTAGCCTACAGCGAATTTGCCACGCAGTTCATCACTGATGCTGTCCGAAATAACCGCCCGTTCTTCCTGTACTATCCTTCACATGTGAGTCAAATCAACAGTCTGAATCAAATAAACTCACCAAGACTTCTCACAGCACTTACATATTATTGCTCTTTTTGTTTTGATTGCTTCTGTTGTCCTCATTTGTAAGTCGCTTTGGATAAAAGCATCTGATAAATGACTGGATGAAAATGTAAATCATTTTTGTAATGTTTTATGCAATTGCTTGCATGTCTCTAAAAGAGATTGAAAAGGAGTACTAGATTATTTCATATTACGGAATTTCTACAGTATAATGTTTCTTATAATGCTTGTTATTGAGAAAATAAGTATGTAAAGTATTTATAATAAATGTAATTCTAAGCCCGTTCTTCCTGTACTATCCTTCAGATGTGAGTCAAATCAACAGTCTGAATCAAATAAACTCACCAAGACTTCTCACAGCACTTACATTTGCTTGCTCTTTTTGTTTTGATTGCTTCTGTTGTCATGGGATGCCTTAACTGCCTTAATAAAATAATTTTAAAATTATCATTTAATTTCATAGCACCTTTTTCTTTTACACTCTCAACTAGATAGATAGATAGAATTTTTTGTGTGTGTGCAAAATATTAAAATATACAAAAATATAAGTTGTTTGGGAGTTTAGGGAGGATTACTTGATTATGTCATTCGCAATGCTTCATGGGAGTGTATCATTACCTCTTTTGGCATAATTCCAATTTCCTTGGTAACAGTGACTTTTTTTTTTATTGGACGAGCCAAAGAGGATTGTGGGCAGTGCAGTTCTTCACTGAGAATGACCATGACTTGAACAAAACGAAATAATTATAAATTAAATAATAATGAACTAAACAATTAAGATTAATAGATAATGAAGTTAAATAATAAAGATTAATTTAAATTTAGTTTTTTTTGTTCATTTGTTTTTTATTAATTTAAATTAAATTAAAATCAGAAGTGATAATCACACTGATTTTCTGAAGGTTTCTATAGTGTTTAGCATCATTTAACAATCTCAAAGCTCATAGTAGGTCTTTCTTGAAAGATTTACACAATGTATTCAAAATAAGTGGGATTTTTGCTTCCAGAATATGTTATGATCTTTTAGAAACGCACTCAAAGTATGTACTTAATGATTTTCTGCCTGGTCTCTGTCTCTCCAGCACACACACTACCCTCAGTATGCAGGCGCAGACTATGCAGGGAAGTCTCCTCGTGGGCCGTTCGGTGACGCTCTGATGGAGTTTGATGGCACTGTGGGGAAGATTCTGCAAACTCTGGAGGAGACGGGGGTGATCAACAACACTCTCGTCTTCTTCACTGGTGACAACGGGTAGGTGTTTCTCCTTAGTCCATTCTTTGTGCGTTTCTATTTCTCTTAACATCTATTTATGTGTGCGTTCGCAGGCCAGAGCTCATGCGGAAGTCTCGTGGGGGAAACGCAGGCCTGATGAAATGTGGCAAAGGCACGACTTATGAAGGAGGAATGAGAGAGCCGGCCATCGCATATTGGCCTGGATCCATCCAACCAGGTAAACGGCCCAGTGTCCGAATCCAGCTATAAGAAATATACAATGTTTTATGAAATTGAAGACATTTACTTTGTTTTCCCATCATTCAAAGGTGTGACCCGTGCTCTGGCCAGCTCTTTGGACATTCTGCCCTCCTTTGCCAAACTGGCTGGAGCTGCGTTACCTGACGTTCAACTAGACGGGGTCGACATGACAAACATCCTGTTGAATCACGGAGCGGTAAGAGACAAAATGATCAAAAGTGAAATATATTTACATGCATGCATACATACATACATTAGTGTTTGTTTGGGCTTGGTAAGATTTGTAAAACATGTTTTATTTTAACAAAAATACAGGAAAACAGTAATATTGTGAACTATTTTTATTTTCTATTTTAATATACTTTAAAATGTCATTTATTCCTGTGATGCAAAGCTAAATTTTCAGCATCATTACTACAGTCTTGAGAGTCACATTATCCTTCAGAAATCATTCTAATATGCTCAAGAAATATTTCTTTTTGTGCTACTTCTGTATCTTTGTGGAAGCAGTGACACATTTTTTCAGGATTCTTTGATGAATAGAAAGTTCAGATTTTTTTAAAATAAAAATTGTTAACACTTTAGAAGCCTTTAGTGTCTCTTTCGATCAGTTTAACTCATCATTGCACAATAGAACTTACACATTTCTTTAAAAAAAACACAAATCTTACTGACCCCAAACTTTTGAACAATAGTTTATATTTGTATATGTGACCCTGGACCACAAAACCAGTCATAAGGGTCAATTTTTCGAAATTGTGATTTATACATCATCTGAAAGCTGAATAAATAAGCTTTCCATTGATGTATGGTTTGTTAGGATAGGACAATATTTGGCCGAGATACAATTATTTGAAAATCTGGAATCTGAGGGTGCAAAAAAATCTAAATATTGAGAAAATCGCCTTTAAAGTTGTCCAAATTAAGTTCTTGGGCATATAAAAAAATCAATAATTTTGACCCATGCAATGTATTTTTGGCTATTGCTACAAATATACCCCAGCGACTTAAGACTGGTTTTGTGGTCCAGGGTCACATACATATTTAGTTTTTTCTAAGCATAAAGGAAGCATTCTTGCATTCAGTCTGCTTTATTTGAATAGTTAACCTACATGTACATCCATTATTAGACATAACATCTTTGAGCACAGCACCACAGAACCTCAGTATGTTTTTACAGCGTATTTTGCTATTATAGATTTTGGAGACACTATGTATAACTATTTAAAATGGTTAAAGGAATAGTTTACCAAATATCTCTGTCATTATTTATTTGACTTCATTATTTACTATTTTACCCTGAACAAGCTCTGCCAATGAGCCCGTGCTTTAAAAACCTTGTTATTGATGTTTCAGAGTGAAAGACAGACCATCTTTTACTACCCGATTGCCCCAAGTGAGAAGTATAGCGTGTTTGCAGTGAGATGGAAAAATTTCAAAGCACATTACTATACACAGGGTAAGTTCACCATTGCTTAGACTATATAAACCTCACCTTCCTACCTTTCCTTCCTGTTTATTTCTGTTATGTCTTTTTTTCCCCATAACTCAGGTGCAATTCATAGTGAAAACCCCCAGGACAGCAACTGCTCATCACTTTTCCTCAAGCGCTATGATCCTCCTTTACTATATAACTTAGAGGCAGACCCATCAGAAAACTATAACCTTAACAGTACCGAATGGGACTCTGTGCTCAAGCAAATCCAGGCCGTCAAGGAGCAGTTTGAGGCTTCTATGGTGTTTGGAGAGAGTGAGATTGCCAAAGGGAGAGACTCTGCACTCGAGCCCTGCTGCATTCCTAATTGCACCCCTAAACCCACATGCTGCCGCTGCACTTCTGCACTTTAAACAGCGGCCGGCACACTGCCAAATCATGAAATTACAATTCACAAGACCGCCGAAAGACTGATTGTGTTTACAATCTTCCATTGATTTTCTTCTCAAAGCAAAATGCAATGAAAAAGCATAATAACGTTTCTGGAATCTTTTTCAGGTTCTTTGCTGAAGGAAAACAACTGAAAAGATCTGATAAAAAAATGAAGTTGATCCTGTTGCTTATTTTGTCCACAAATACTCCAGTTGATGCATAGAATGATAGTATGAATGCTAAAAACAGTCTTATTGATTTTCTCACTTATCTCTCAGTTTGACTAGTTCACTGATATAATAATAGGCTGTTAACAGTGACTGGTTGCAAAGGGAATAGAGGAGCTATACTGTGTGTATTTTTAAGTACAAATGTATGAATGTGTATGTCGTACTTTTTTGAGTTTCATTCACTATCAGTCTGCTTTTAACACTGAATCGTAATTATGGAGTGATTTTTAAAAATAAAAGAAAGTTAAAGAACACAGGTCTTGAGATATTTTATTCTTCCTCGTCATGCGTGTACACGGCTGAACTAGCTGAATGGCAAACCATTTATTAGGGAATATGGAAAAATGCTTATATTAATATAGTAATTAAATGTATATTACCACATTATATAAAGTTCTTTACATTTTATTTGCGTTGTGGTACTCTCATTAATGTGCATCAAAGATTGAAAGAAATTGTTGAATAAAGTTGATATTTTAGTTTTTTTGCATACAAAAAGTACTTTCGAAGCTTCATAAAATTACGGTTGAACCACTGATGTCACATGAACTGTTTTAATGATGTCCTTACTACCTTTCTGGGCCTTGAACGTGGTAGTTGCGTTGTTGTCTATGCAGGGTCAGAAAGCCATTGGATTTCATCACAAATAAATTCATTTGTGTTCCAAAAATGAACAAAGGTCTTACATGTTTGGAACAACATGAGGGTGAGTAATTAATGGCAGATATGTTCATTTGTGGGTGAACTATCCCTTTAAAGGCAGCCTAACATGTAGATGACAAACGTGACGGAGAGAACTTACAGAGCTGCCGTCCACCAGCATTAGTCCCACAAGCAGCGAAGTCTCACCTTTGCCAAATAAACTCAGAAACACAGTTATTATAGTTAATTGAAACTAACATTTAAACCATAAAAAACTAGTTTGAAATAAAATGAAAGTTAAAACTTATTTCAGATACGTTTTCCGAACATGTCTCATTTTCATTTACTTTGTGTACTAAAATAACAAACTAAAACTGCAATAAAAAAAATAAAAAAAGCTATATAGATAATTAAGAAAAAAAATTATAAAAATGACAAAAACAACAAAATGACTTCAACTTTAACTAAAATTAAATTCAATTGAAAACAGAAAATATAAAAAGAATTAATAAAAACTATAATAGAATCTAAACTATATCAAAATAACACTTCTCAGAAACACTTTGGAGACATCAAGCATATATTATTTTATTCATAAGACCAAATCCATGACAAGGCAGTGAGATTTTTTTGTTTGTTTTTTCTTTACAAGTTGTCATTTTTAACGATACAAGATACATAGTTTTGTCATACTGAAGCTGTTTCCGTTATACAGTGAAGGACTGAATTATGTACGTTTAAGTCCAGAACTTTGTATTTCAGCTACCCAAGCTTAAGTAATCAAGAAGTATTAGATGCTCTGCCTGAATGTGTTAGGGGTTTCACAGCCAATTTGTCACTACAAATTGCTAAATTGAAGGCTAAAATATTCAAGATATTCATTTACCTTATGAACACACAAAAAATGTAATGTAACAGTCATAACTAAGGATTTAGAGCTCTGATTGATATAAATGATTGCTCATAAATGAGACAAAATTGCTGATTGACTCGACGAATGAGTTTTTGGGCATTCGATGCGTGTCTGTTTGTGAATGAAGATCTGATTGACACGGCGGATTTGTTAGATCGTCAGCGATTGCATGTTATTCCGCACATGGTGACTGACCACACATCCAACAACAGATGTATACCAATGAAAAGCAGATAAAGGAAAGATACAAATACTAATTCAAAGCTATTTATGTCTTTTCACCCCATCACAGTTGGCTTTTGGTTGTGAACATTATTATTAATATTATTATTTCTTTTAAATGTACATATTTATCTCAATAACATACTCAACAGAAAGGACACAGCATGGCGATCCTGACTCTAGAATATTTACAGCAATCTAACCGAAAACAAGACACATATAAAACATAAAACTCCTTCCGTGAGAGTGTCACCGTCACAAATGAACGGGTAACCATGGAAACAGATTGCAGGCTGCTGGAGGATACAGTCACGTGTGCAGGGAACGTTGGGCTGCGTTCAAAATAGCATACTACCATACTATGTATGCATACTAGTATACCGCAGTGCAGTGTGCACGAAAAAGTCAGATGAGAGGGGGATCTGCTCTGCTCTATTCAGTCTCAGCAGCGCCGGTCAAGGTCAGGACAAGGGCTAAATCAGAGAGCTGAACAACTGCGTCTGCCAGTCGGCATCTGTGACAGACTCAGAGAGACAAAACAATGCACAAGGGTTGTTTTCTGATATCCTGAGCTTATTATATAATCACATGGTACCTATACATCTGTTTAACAGGACAGAATTGGGGTATTTTATTCTTTACCGGTGTAATATGAAGCAATATTTGTCCTGCAGATTACTGGATTAAATTATCAAGTCCATTGGTAAAACATTCCTGCATTCAGTGTGTTTCCCAGTGAACGGGGACTTTTCATTTTACTCGCTGTCTATAAGCATCATATCTCTCTGAAGTTTCTACCTGCAAACGTTCAAAGCATGAGAGGTGAGCTATATCAGGCTTAAAAGCTAAAAGCGTCAGTCCAACCTGACAATCATACAAGACAGCAGACAATGGTAAGTAGAGGGGCTGTCGGGCTTGAGAGCTGGAGAAATATTATTTGACTGAATGCCCAAAGGACTGAGCTATAGCATAGCCAACCGGATGAATCGTACAAAGTCGATATCTCAGTAATATTTTACCCCAAAATAAAATGAAAAAAAAAAAATCAATTTTAATGTGCATGAAGAAAATAAAGCCTATATTATGATTGTTTCATGACAATTAAGCACATTCCCTCACCTCACCCTTTATTACTGTAATGCTAAAAAGAAAACTAACAACAATTAATTGATTGATGAATTAATTATATGAATAAATATTGATATTAATTAATGACATAATCACTGTAAATTATGACACTTAAGCACATTTCATCACCTTATCCTCCAATAATGTAAAGCTAAATAAATAAATAAATACAAATAATTTTTCATTATTATTATTATTTTTATTAATAACAATTATAATAAAAATGTAATTATTATTATATGAATAAATATTGATATTAATTAATGATATAATCATTGTAAATTATTTATACTTAATGGTAATATTTGTAGCACTGCCTTCATTGCATGCTGATTTAAAATAAAAAATATTGACAGAATGATTTTTATTACTGTATTACTGAGAATCATTAATGAAAATCAACTAAAACTATAAATAAACCCAAAACTAAAACATCTGGATGCATTACTGTAATTGTGGGTGTTTAACTGTGATGGCAATGTCACAATGGCATTGCAAATAATTAATCATAATTATTAATTAAAAACTTATGCACAAAACTCAAAACTGAAATATCTGGATGCATTACAGTAATTGTGGGTGTTAAAATTGAGATGAAAATAACGTCAGTTGCAAAAAAATCATAATTTTTACACAACATCTTTGTGATTTTGGGGTCAAATATTTTCCAGATATGACTTGATGAGATTCACCGAACCATCTCTAGATTCCTCTACTGTACACCCAGCCTGCCGACCTGCAATCCGTCCCACTTTCTCATTCTCAGACCGATGGCGCAGGATACTTGCATACCATGATGTAATGAAGCATCTGTTTTCACCTACAGTCATCCCTATTTGTACAGTATTTACATCGCGGTTAAATCAGAAACGTACATTAAACCTTCTACTACATCGGAACAGACAATCTGTAGACCTATCAACGACTCCAGGTCACGTCCTACTGCCTTGTCCTTTTTAGTACAAACCCAGTACAGCAATGTATCAGAATGGGACAAATACATATTTACAAACAATCCTGGTCTTCAGATTCAAACCTCTGATCGCCTTTTGCTTTTAGACATTGTGTGTGTATGTGTGTGTTTGTGAGCATAACCCTCAAAGCCATGCAATCAAACATGTCAAGTCATATTTTGCCTTTTCTACACCAGGACTATATATATATATATATATAAAAAAGAACTCGAACTGATGTATCCACCCAAAAACCATGTCCCTAATTATATAGTAGAAAAGTTAAATAAACAAGCAATCCATCTCAATGAAGAGAATAAATGAACTGATAAACAGTTAAATAAACAGACAGACCACTAAGAGCCAATGTAGAGTATTCAGCTCAGTTCATGTCGGGAGAACAAGAGAAACTGAGGAAGAGAATAAAGAGATGAGGCCTATGTTACATTTGAGAAGGCTGCCAGGCGCCTCGTAGTGGCCAAGCCCAGGAACTGTCCTGAGGGACAGCAGTTGCCATGGTTACCCTTTTCCTCCTTTACTCAAGGTAGATATCTTCGGTAGGACAGGCGTATTCTAAGTGCTCTTGGTAGTACTCCTGGAACGCCCGTCTGAAACAAGCACACAGAGACATACGAGATCAGAACTTACACTTGTGTGTTGCGCTTTGTGAACAGCGTTTTGTTTTGCTTGTGTATTGTATTGGTCATGTATTGCTAAAAAATGGTAGGGTTTCACATTTAGCTGTGACAACTATATATATATATATATATTTGATCCTATTTGATCAAACCAATGTGATCATATTTAGGAATTAAATAATAAATAAGGTAAATTTTGATGTCAAATAGACTAACAAATAACTAAAATGTATTTATTCACATTTAGCTGTAATAACTATAATATATCTAAAACTACTAAAACTGGTAAACAAGACTACTGTCATATCCAGCAGGGCAAAATAAAAATAAAGTTGCACCTTTAAATTTTTTCTCTTTTTCTCTCTCTCTTACCTCCCCTGAAAAGTCATACTCATCATCCAAACTCATGACTAGTTTCACACCCTGCAGGCATATTTCCAGCTCACAAATAGATGGGGGATGAAGATGCACCGTCCTCTTCCTTGCCATAGCGATCTGAAAGGTAAACAAACTCATTAGTTCTTGTTTGCATCATATGATGTAACATTGTGCATTCATTGAGTACTATCTCACACAAGTAAAGCACAATCTGATACATTTCCTGTTTGCGGTACCTTCTGCATGGCAGCACACAGGATGCCATTGCCTTGGTGATAAGGAACTTCCACCGAACCCAGGAACTGCACTCGGAAGCTTTCCATCCAAGCAGGGTTCCTCTTCATCGCTATGGAAACACACGTATACAGACAATGCTGACTCACCAAGTGCTTTAACAAAGAGACCAGATGTGAAGGCCAAAGAAAAAGAAACCAGTCCCATATTCCTTACCAGAAGGACTCTTTTACAGAAGTATATACATATTTTCCCCCCAAAACCGTAATCCCAAAAATGTATATTTTGAAAACACTGTATTTTCAAAATTCTTACTCATCAGATCTTTTGTTTGGCCAACAACCTCGTGGGCGTAGTATGCTGGGAAAATCCCTCTGGCCCCTGTGCGCATGTTATACCCACGGTACCAGTAATCATCCTCCTCTTCCTCAACGAATAATGGATCATCAATGTCTAACTCCAGCTCATCTGCATGTCGTGGGATGAACCTGCAGCGTGGGCATTAAAACTTGCATTTGTATTGCATGCAATAGATATTATGAGCAGTCAATTTACTGTTTTAACAGATACTGAAAAAGAAGAGCTGCTTGAGGGTTTGTGATTGGGCTTTAAACCAGACTGGAGCTTTTTGATTATAGCTACTGTAGGTGTATTTAGGTTATAGTGTGGGTAGCATTGCTCACCTGAAGACCGCTCTGTGAGTCTGGTCTCTTTCTTCTCCATTTATAGTGCATGAGAAAAGCCCAAAGGACTCTGTGCCTGAAACACACATAATGCAGAAGCATTATGTCACTGTATACTGAGATATAAGCCTCAAGGTAGTGTGTGTGTGTGTGTGTCACAGAGTACTGCAAAACTCATTTAGAAGCAGGTCATACAAAATCCTTCATCTTCTGATGTCATCTCATTAGGATTATTAAATATCCTTTCTGTTCAGCGAGACAGGCTCCTAAATTATGTAAAATTATCATCTAAATCTCTTAAACTGTACTAAAAGGACTCAGAATGGCTCTGTGAATGGGAATGAATTTAATTTGGTAATTTATTTAGGTAATATACAACAATTTATTTTGCGTTTCCTCCTTGAGCATATTTGTATATTAAACCTTTACAGTAGCTTTAAAAATGTTGCTGTGTTAGTCATATTAGTTTAATCCAGCGAGAGAGCAAACAATAACAAAGGATGGATTCTTGGCACTAAGAAATCTTTCAAAGAAACCAAAATGAAAGGATCATTGACAAAAACAAAAATTCTGTCATCATTTACTCACCTTCATGGCATTCCAAACCTGTATAACATTCTCTCTTCTGTTTTTGTCCATACTGTGAAAGTTAATGGGGTCCAAAACAATACTGGACCACATTTACTTTCTTTGTATGGACAAAAACGATTGAACACATTTTTCAAAACATCTCATTGGTTTGGAATGAAATGAAGGTGAGTAAATGATGACAGAATTTAAAATTTTTGGGTGAACTATACCTTAAATCTTTTGTGCACCGTGTTAAATTTCACTTACTGGAGGACCGTGACGTGCTGTTGACAAACACATTGAGGAACTTCTTTGAGAAAGGTAAATCCGCCTCAGGGGAGGAGTCTTCTTCAGAGGAGCTTAACAGCAAATCAGGTCTCATGCCTCTTTCCATCTGGCCCGTATCAAATCTCTCTGTAAAGACGGGTGTAGCATTGCCATATGTGGGGTTGCTCATGTACAGACAAGTGTCCGTTCTCTTGTTTTCCTTCTGTCCCTCTTCAGATACATAGCTAGCTTCTCTCTCCTTCTCTTCGTCCAGTCTCTTCTCTGACGTTTCAGAGGTCACCTCCTGTGACTTTTCTTCCGATTTCTGCTTTTGTGAATTGCAGCCATCCGTCTCATTGAAAGTATCTGTTTCCAAGTCCGACGAGGGTGAGATGGTGTCAGAGATCGAGGCTGAGCGTTTGAGGCACTCTTCTGGGCAGCTGATTGGGTAGGAGCCTTCTGAGATCATCCTGTTGACCAGGTTGCTGAGAAGCCAAGGAGAATCAGAGTTTTCACTGAGCTCATCTTCGGACTCTGACTCGGACTCTCCCTCACTGTTACCATCATAGTCGTCCACAGAGGGCATGAGTTTGGGGCCAACCGGCAAATAGAAGGAGCGTTTGAAGCTCTCAAGACTGTGGTCAGGCTCAATCTTCAACAACAGCTGCTGGGAGCCGCTATCCTCACAGGGGATGGCAGGGGGAAGAGTCTCATCTGGATCGGCCTGGTGCTCATAACCCTGTTCGTCATCTACATTCTGCAGGCCCATCAGAGCTTGGCCATCATCTAGTTGTAACATGTCTGGGCTGGGGTCTAGACCTGGTGAAGGTTCTTGTTTAATTGGCTCAGATTGGCCCAGAAGAAGAGAAGCTTTTAGACCTACAATACCGCTGTCCTGTTCAGGGTCCAGCTCCTGGTCCAGTTCTTGGTCTGAGGTTGGGGAGCTAGCTTCTTCAATGGAATTGGTGAGGTGCGAAGAGCGCCCGCTGCTGGATTCACTGGTCAGGTCCAGCTCTGTCTCTGAGATGGAGGAAATCATGTTACTAGCAAGTGGACCACATGCAAACGTTGACAAACACATTGAGGAACTTCTTTGAGAAAGGTAAATCCGCCTCAGGGGAGGAGTCTTCTTCAGAGGAGCTTAACAGCAAATCAGGTCTCATGCCTCTTTCCATCTGGCCCTGGCCATAAATATCTTCATCTTCATCGACAACTTCCTGATCACAAATAGTAGAGAGTCCATCACTGTCCTCGCTAAGAACAGAGGTACAGCGCTTCAGGCTCACCAGCTCAAGCGTTGTGTTTTCATCCACCACTAGGGTGTACTTCATTGAATCGTATGCCAAGGAGTCATCGATGGGCCGGTCGGAGGTTGTGTTCCTCAACTCTCGCACACTCTCATCAATAGGTGGGGAGCTGTCCAAGTAAGTCTCGTTTCCGTAGGGTGACGGTACCTTGTGAAGATCCTCCAGGAAAGGGGAGGTATCTTGCTCATCTTCATCGTTATCTGTTGAGTACGTAAGACTGAAACAGTGATTGGTCTGTGCTGTTGGGAGGTCCAGCGTAAGGCTGTTTTTGACTTCTGTGATTCGCTGCAAAGTGATCTGATCGACCCGTGTCTCCCGTCCCTCGTCTTTGTCGCTGATTATGCTCTCGCTCAGACTGGGAGACTCCAGCTCCTTCATTCTCTCCATCATCAAGTCATTATTTGGCTCCTCCTCTTCTTCTTTCTGCTTGTTTTTTAATGAGTTCTGGGATGGAAAGTCCTCCGATTCATAATTCTTTGTCCTCGTATCAAATCTCTCTGTAAAGACGGGTGTAGCATTGCCATATGTGGGGTTGCTCATGTACAGACAAGTGTCCGTTCTCTTGTTTTCCTTCTGTCCCTCTTCAGATACATAGCTAGCTTCTCTCTCCTTCTCTTCGTCCAGTCTCTTCTCTGACGTTTCAGAGGTCACCTCCTGTGACTTTTCTTCCGATTTCTGCTTTTGTGAATTGCAGCCATCCGTCTCATTGAAAGTATCTGTTTCCAAGTCCGACGAGGGTGAGATGGTGTCAGAGATCAGCTCTGTCTCTGAGATGGAGGAAATCATGTTACTAGCAAGTGGACCACATGCAAACGCAGCCTCAAGTTCCCCTTCAATATCAGAGTCTGATCCAGGAGAGCTAAGGTCATCGCTGTGGCGGTCTGACGCCGCATAGTGTTTGGCATTCATATCAGCGATACCAGGATCAGATGAAGGAGAAGTTGTGTCATTTGCAGCAGGTTGACCCTGACGCATGTTTCGAAGTTCGTCCATAGCGTCAAGGACGTCTGATCGACTGGACGACACGTAGCTGGAGACAAAAATGGACTCAGCTGGTTCAATGCAGGGGAACTCAACGTAAGAAGACGCCTCATCTTCCTTGCAGGTTTGATCATAGGTATCTTTACTTATGAAGTCAATGTCAAACTCTTTGTCCAGCTCCTCATCTGATAACGGAGTCTCAGCATCGTTACCAAGAGGTGCGGTTGAGGACAGACACCTACTGGTGCCATCGTTTTCCAGCTCTGGGTCATCAGCAGTCTCCGTAGTCACGGTGTAAGTGTCACTGGGTCGAGAGCGGCAAGGTCGACGCTTGGTATGACCATTCAGGTCGTGGTCGACCTCGGTATCGGAGCACTGAGAAGTGCAGTCATCCACTGAGGGAACAAGCTCGCTTAGAGTGGATTCCTCAACATCAGGTTTCACCTCAGTTGCCTCAGACCCACTTGACGAGTTATGTTGACCAAAGGAGCCTGGTTTGGAAGACAAGAAAGATTTGGAAAGAAAAAGAGAGTTGGAGGGGAACTGAGATAAGTTGACAAGGATAAGGACAAAACGAGAAATGTTGCTGAAGACGTCCAATATCACCATGATAATGGATATATTGTAGCCTATATTAATTTTGATTAGCCATTAGCAATATGATTTCTTACCATATTCAGGTCGTTCTTTTCTGTTGCCCTCAAAGTCGTACAGCAGCGGTCTGCCAGGTGACTGATGAAGACCACAATGTCCTGGTGGGTTTGAGGGTGTACCATTGGCAGAGCCGGTGGTGTCTGGAGCCCCTGGGCATGTGGTAGTTACGCAGGAACCATCCTCAAGGCAAGAGTGGTTTGGAGATAAGCAACCTAAAATGGTGAGTAAAATGATTAACAATGGGCTACATTTATAGCTACAGAAATATCCAAAATAGATATTAATCAAAAGAATATGATCAGTGACGTTCTGATGCAATAATTGCATGAATAGTTAGAGTTTGTATAGAGCTTTTTTTTGGAATCTGTTCATATGTTTTGGAATCTTGGAATCATTTTTGGAATTCTGTTTTGGAAATATACTGTATATATATATATAAACAACAATTACCCTGTGAAGTCGGGTTTCGAAGAGAATCCTGCCAGCTTGACTTTCGTGGTGACACATTGCTGTTGTTGTTCAGGGAGTCCTGAGATTAGGACCAAAAGAAGAGTTTAAATACTGACAACATATGTTTATTGATATATTGATTTCAGGTGTGTATAAGAGGTACCTGGGAAACTGGTGCAGTCAGGTTCAGAGTGGTTGGGCGGCTCTTCAGGGTGCCCAGAGTAGGGGAGGGGGGAGGAGATGCTGATGGTGAGGGAGGGGCATCAGGATCTGCATCCTCTTCTTCTTCCTCATCATCTTCATCATCGATCATCTCAAACTCTTGGAAGTCATCTTGGAATGAGCACACTGGGTGGTGGAAATCATTCTTTTCTAGAATTAAGCAGTCCTTTACAAAGAAGAAGAAAAGAAAGGAAGGATTTTAAATATTTTACCTGAAAATAATTTTAAAATATCTGGTGTAGCACTGTAAAACATTACCACAAATCAATAATGCAGCCTGAAACGGGGGTGACTGAATGAACCATTGAAGAGCAATTATACACAAAAATTCGATATCCACAAATATCAGTCAGCATGAACAAGAGCAAATGCTTCTCATGTCTACCATGCATGATTCAACATGACCTTTTTCTCTGCTGTTAATGTTTTGTTCCATTCATTAGTTGGGCCATATGTTCACCCTGGACTGGATGAAGACTTGACTGCTAGCCAGGCCATAATTTCTTAAACATGTGTTACTATATATATAGATCAGTGGTTGCAGGAAAAACAAACCCTATCTTGCAAATATGTTTAATGACAAATACAGAATATATTTATGACTGTAATACTGAAACTAACAGTGAGTTTAAAGAAATAAAGTTTAAAGCACGTTTTAAAGCAGCTATAATTATTCCTGTGTCAAAAAAGCAGCATATTATCTGCTTAGACAATTACAGACCAGTGGCCCTAACACAGGTCGTAATGAAAATCTTTGAGAGATTGGTACTGAAGAATACAATTTCAACTGTCTGTCTGGATTCTTACCAATTTGCTTATAAGACTACTAGGTCAGTCGATGGACGCTGTTGCTCTTTGTTTTCACTCAATCCTGCAACACCTTGAGACTCCTGGCACTTATGTCAGGGCTCTTTTTGTGGATTATAAATCTGAATTTAACACAATTGTTCCAGTAAAGCTCTTTGTTAAATTGGAGCAATTAGGGGTTCATCATTTCCTTGCTTTGTGGATTTTGGATTTTCTACAGAATAGATCACAGGTAGTCAAAATTAACAACAGGATTTCGAGCCCTAGAACAATAAGTGTTGGAGCTCCACAAGGTTGTGTATTGTCACCATTGTTATATATACACTGATGATTGTGTTTCACACAGTGAATCAGTTAAAAAATGTTTAAAGTTTGCAGATAATACTACAATAATTGGTTTGATAACAGATAACGATGAAACCGATTATAGAAAGGAGGTATCTACATTGATTGAATGGAGTTGTACCCACAATTTGAAATTGAATGTCTTAAAGGAAATTGTGTTTGACTTTCGACGGGGTAAAAAGGCTGTTATGCCATTAACTATTAATGGCCAGGTCACTGAAAATATGGAGAGTTTTAAGTTTCTCGGGAACCACAATATCTGCATCATTGAAGTGGCAGGATAACTTAAGAGGCATTATTAAGAAATCTAATCAAAGATTATATTTCTTAAGACAGCTCAAAAAATGTGGAGTATCTAAAGCTGGTATGTTCAGGTTTTATAGAGCTGTCATAGAAAGTGTGCTGACTTTCTCAATAATAGTGTGGTTTGGCAGCTCCACAGTTCAACAAAAAAGTCAGATTCGTAATATAGTGCGGACTGCCTCAAATATTATAGGCTGTGATCTGCCCACCATTGATGACATTTATGGCTCACGTTTGCAGTAAAAAGGCTTAACAATTCTTAGAGATTCCACACATCCGGCCAGACATTTTTTTTTTATTTCTTAAGTCTGCACGCTTTTTGAACAGTACCTATTGTAGGATGGTCCATTTTTTAAACTCTTCTGGCACTTATGCATCTGTATTTCATTCTTTATAATGGTTGGAATCATAGGCACCGATTTATGTTTCTGCCAGTGGGTGCTCACCAAAAAAAAAAAAAAAACCTTGCAGTTTTTTTTTTTTTATATAAAACACATTTTCACTGCTGTTTACACGACTAAAAATACAAATTTAACAAACAAATGTAATATTTTTAAATATTTCATTCTCATTATTCATTAATTAATTATACTGGGTTTTAGTTTTTTTCTAGAGTATAATCCATTCGATGGTGTGTTTGATGAATTCACTTCACAAAATGTATCTTGCGAAGTAAAACGCACAGACTGCAAATAAATTTTTTAGTAACCAAATAATATACACATTCTTTCTATGAGGGCTGCTCTTCACTAAATAAAATGATTTAATAAATACTTGTTTACAATAAGCATATATTCGTGCGTACACAGCTAGGACAAAGTTTGAGGGCGCACACGTAATATCTGAGGGAGCGCAGAGCCATGATCTCTATATAGGAGAGCAAGCCCGCTGCAAACCGAGAGTTTCGTGCTGGCACCCTCTCGTATTACAATAATGCACTCTTGACATTTGTCATTAAAATAACGGCAAAAACTGCCTCAAATGAACTATGAAAAGGAGAATAAAGTCGTACAAGCTGCAATCCATTTCTTATTGTTTAAAATTAACAAAGACTATCTTTTTTCGTGGGTGCTCGAGCCCCTGAGAAATGATCGGCGCCTATGGTTGGAATAATTTATGTATGTATGTATGTACGAATGTGTTTGTGTTTGAGCTCACCATTCTTACTGTCATTGCCTAAATTCCAGACAATTATGTTGTTTGGCAATAAATAAATAAATAAATAAATAAATAAAAATAAAGGAATATTTTAGATTTAAAAAATACTAATAATTTTAAGTGCATTACTTAAAGTGGATGGACTGTGGATGGACTGGACAAAGCTGAGAGGATCATGTCTTATATGATTGGGAAGGGCAGATGGTGATCGATGCTAAAGCTCCTCAGGTTACAGCGCCCTTCCAGGAAAACAAGTCAATGCACTTACATAAGCCTAACGTCTGATATTCACCTCAATTAAGAACGCACACACTAGAGTTAAAATTCTGTTTGTTGCTTGGCAAATGTGTGTGGGTGATGTCATTAAAAGTCTCACGCTGCATTAGATTCACAACCAGCTGGCACTGCAGGGACCTGAATCTATACGCCATCTCTAACCAAATCAATACCAGCAGCCGTCAAACACACCATGACCGATAACCACACTTAGGAGAGAGATGTATATGCTGTAATGCTGTATTGACGTGGTTCTAGCTGTACTGCATGAGTTAGTTTATAAATGCTCTGTTGAAACTCTATCGTTCTGATATTTCCAAGGACGAGGCCTCACCCCTGACCAGCACTGATTTTACATCCCCGCTCAGAAACGGAGTCAGCATTACACCAGCAAAAAGTGTTCTGCTGAGCCAGCCGAACTCACACAGAAGTCATGAATGGATGCAGTGCTCTCGATGCTGACCGCATAGGCAGAGCAAGGGAGAGATGAAGAGGAAAAAATAAAAGATGCAGTGTTAGAAGGTGAAGGAAACACCAAAAGATTGTAAATAAAGAGAAGCTTAAAGAGCACACATACACACAAACACTACAGCACACACACACAAATCAGCTGTATACTGCAGTAGAAGCAGGAAGGAGGCGGGGCAGTGATACCACTGATGTCTCAGACAAGTATCTATACTAATGCAGAGACATTAACTACAGCACTGCACTGCATAATCGAGGGATCTTGAATAATTCATAAGACAACCTATTCATCAGTTCTGAATGAGTCAGTCAGTGTTGCCTGATTTATTATAGTTACAAAAAAAAGTCAATTTTTCCAGGTAATCATATCTCGTTTACTTCAAATAAGATGTAAATCAAATTATATATTATAGTATATTATTAAGAAACTTTATAGGAAAGACCAGGGGTAGTTTTTACACTTATTTAAAAAATGTTTTACCCCAATAAATATTTCTGAAGGTAAGTTTATGTTTATACGTTTGTTTATTTATTTGTTTGTAAAAGTCTTTTACCTTAAAGTGATAAAAAATTTAATTAAATTAAATAAATCATGAACATTCTTACTGTCATAGCCTAAGGGGGAAAAAATAGTTAGGAAGAAAAGAACAGTCCAGGTAATCATATCTTGTTTACTTCAAATAAGGTGTAAAACATCTTATTTGAAGCATAATATATTATTAAGAATCTTTAGGGAAGACCAGGGGTTGTTTTTACACTTATTTTACTTTTTTTTACCCCAATAAATATTTCTGAAGGTAAGTTTATGTTTATAAGTTTATGTTTATTTTTTTTAATTAAATTAAAGTCCTACAGCTTAAAGTCTTGGCAATAAAATAAAATAAAATAAAATAAAATAAAATAAAATAAAATAAAATAATCATGAACATTATTACTGTCATTGCCTAAGGGAAAAAATATAGTTCACTGAACATACGTTGACCTTTTATTTCTATTGAAAATCTACCATTTAATACTCTTGAAAAAATGTATTGTTATTAATTGTAGAAAAGTGAATTACATTTTAAAATATAAAATGTTGAGTAAAAATCTGCCTTGATTATATAGTTAATTATACAAATTGTTGTCCGACTGTATGTCAGTTTTTACTCAAAATCTGAGATATAGCTCTTGAGGCAACTACCCCATGTGACTTTCCCTTATCAACCCTATATAAAATTATTTATTTGATATGAACCTAAACTATTTAAAAAAAAATAAATAAATAAAAAATCCAATTCAAAAACACAAAGGTCCAGTAATAAAATACTGTGAAAGCAGAAATAAAGGTCAATACAGTGTTAGAAGGAATCGGCCACCTGCACATAGCACTGAGCACGTTTACATGCACACCAGTAAGCTGATAACTCACAAATATCAAGTTTATCACAAATATCAAAAATTTTCCCCGTTTACATGCACATCAGTAACCTGGCAACGCAAGTAATCTGCGTTTACATGACTTCATTAATAAATCAGGTTATTTCCCTGTAGTGACGTCAAAATATAATCATTTGCGTATCTGACTCTGAGTATTCCACACATTTGTCAGTTGTGATGTTAAATTAAGCTTGCAACATGTCAACTTGCAACATGTCGGGAAACTTACAGCTCATATATTATCCTCTCATGCAGTTATAAACGCAGCATTGTGACTGAACCACTTCTACTTCTGCTGCACGAGATGAAAACACATTTTTATCATTTTCCACTCCATTTTACTTTCCTGCTGACAGCTATTTACAAGATGTCCACACACAAACAGACACACACACACACACACACACACACACACTGCTCCACAAGAAAAACATCTCACCCTCTTGTCTTTGATCTCTCATTATGAGCAGTTTGGACAGACACTAAGATGGCACATCTCATGCTGCTTAGCTAATCCCTCACACACACACACACACACACACACACACAAACAGTCATCAAACACTATAATTGCAGATTTAACCCTTAAACATGCACTTTAGCTCTACATAATGGGTGGGCCTGAAAAACGGTAGGAAATAATATATTTATATATTTCAGCCATCTTAATGAAGGGTGCACAGCTAGGGAACAAATAATGGACAATAATATAATTTTTTTTAATCATAATAATTATTAACAAATTCATGAAGATCCTAATCACATTCATAATGTGCTCTTTTGAAACCAATATCTTGCACTTTTTTAATAATAAAATGAATTGCTTTCATCAAAACATTCTTCCTACTCTTAAATTCCTTTTCTTTTTCTGCTGTTGTAGGTAAGGCTGCAAAGGAGGGAAGCAGTGCCCCACATGATTTTAAGCCACATATTCTGTTTCATTAAGAAATATGTCATAATAACGCAAGTTAAATGAGTTGTGAATGCCGTTTCATGTTGTTTTTCCAATACTGCACGCTACTCTGCTCAGTTAACGTTCATCAACAGCATACTGTAATATGCAAAACCCCAGAAACCCAAATCTGTTAATTGTACTCTGAGAGCCGGAGCTCTGTGTGACAGAATGAATAATCCATGAAAGAAGCGAGAGAGAGGGTGAGAAAGCTAGAGAGAGAGTGAGAGAGTGTTTGGAAGGATGGAATTGTTGGCTGGAAATGATCTGTACAAGAATCATTCTAGAAACGTTAATGTCAAAATGTCACAATCGTTACTGACTGGCACAATGAGCACAGCCACAAATAGCTAAAATGTATCTATATTTCACAGCATGTGTAGGTGTGTTTTTGTCATGAGATGTGTGATATGGAATGTAAAAAACTGATTCAAGCTGCAAAAGAAAAATTACACATTAATGAAAACCTACTACTGTACTAAATTGTGGGCTTTCTGAAAGCTCTAACAGAAATCACATAAATAAAAATAATGTTTTCACATAAGGCATAAAAGGAAAAATGGATAAAACAAAAATCGGAGAAATTGATTTTAAGAGATGAGCAGATGAGCGGTCTTCACTGGAGAAGTGATATACAGTATCTCTCCCTTTGTAATTGTAGGACTTTAATCTGTTATCAGACAGGTAGAAGAACACCATATTTTTAGATTTTACAAAGATTTTTTCTTTCTGAAAAGATCTGTTATGCAGCTGGTGAAAGCTCAGTGAGCTAAATGGGAATTTATCATTGTAGCATTAGTGTCATTACAACATTTAGCACAAAAACAATCAAATGTGGTTGTGATGGGATAAATAAAATTATTATAAACATTAAATTACTGTTTGGAGAAAATTACAAAGTTTCCGTTCAAAAATATTTATAACTCTGAGAAGAAAAGTCTGAACTTTGAGATATAAACTTACAATTGTGAGAATTTTTTTTTTTTAATTCCATGCTGGAAAAAAAGAATTGTGTGATATACACTCAGATTTGTAAGATGGAAACTCGGAATTACAAAAAAAAAAAAAATCTGAATGTCACTTTTTTCCTCAGAACTGCCGGTTTATATCTCACAATTCTGAGTTTATTTCTCATAATTCTGACTTTATATCTTGCAATTCTGAGAAAAAAAGGAAATTTTCAGAATTGTGAGATAAAAAGTCACAATTACCTTAATATTTTTTTTATCCTGTGGCAGAAACAGGCTTCCATAATAAACCGAATTTCAATGTCAAATGGTAAAAAAATGTCAACATCACTGCCACATGGTAGAAAATGTCCATTACAATCAGTCCACAAATATACTCTGAAAAGCTCCTCCTCCTTGGTTATTGTTGCTAATCTGTCAAACTTTCATAGCAATTGCATGCAGTCACCAAAAAAAGGCTACAGTATAACTACCTTCTTGACCAGTTCAAATGAAAAACAAAATCAGAAATGTAATTTTTTTTCAAAGGATATATAAATCACTTATGCTTCTTATGTTCATTGGAGGCACAGAGGATGTCTTCTGTGATTTTGTAGACTCTAGTTGCATAGACACGGGACAGGCCCTTCAAACACGATGCAGTGTTGCTTCCACGTGACATAATCCTGTGGGACAGGTGTTTGTGTGTGCTGAAATAGAGCCGCTAACTGTGGCAAAAAAAGAAAAACTAGCCAGACACACTGCATGGACTCTGTCGCCCACTTTGAGATCAACCAACCAATCAATAAATGACCAGCCTATGGACCATCCAATCACCATCCAGAACCAACTAATCAATCTGCCTACATACTGAACAATGTGAGGTCACTGCATGCTATGATGCCCACAGACTGCGATTGTGGACCGAATCACTGCATTTAAATCAATTTGACACACCAAAGGCATGTGAGGCGTTATAATCGAAGCGATACATGCTTGTTTGAACATTTTGCAGAGAACACAGGCAGAAAAAATTAGGAGCAGAAGTGGTTTTGTTGTAATAGGATTGGGGTGCAGAAAGCTGAGAAGAGAGGTCTGCATAGCAGCAAACTTCACTGGGTCTCCAGCCCTTCTACTGGAAACGTGGCACACCGCCACCACAATAAAACATTTACAATCCCTCAGTGCAGCCAGCACACACATAGCATCAAATACAAATATTTCCACATCCATATTAACACAGTACAAAGGGAAAAGACTTCTACATTTGGATGTTTTACAATAGTTCAATATAAATTCATGTTTTCATTCCATTTAATGTTAACATTCAGAATTCAACTGAGAATGTTTTTTAAAGGTAAATCCTGAATTTGAGTTGAATTTTAATTGACATAGCAAACAGGATGCGGAATTGCATCAAAAATCTGAATGTAAGGGAGTAGAATTGAGTATGAAAGTAGAATTGTTTCAATTCAGAGAAATTCATTCAAAATGCAATTTTCATAGACAAATAGATGGACAGATAGATAGACGGAAAGATGATAGACAGATAGAGAGAGCGCGACACAGACAGACAGACAGACAGATAGATAGATAGAATTTATGCTTTCAAACCTAGAGCCTTTTAAAATGCAAATGAGCTCTTTGACATGCATGACTGCCAAGTGAAGTGATGACACTATTTCCAAAGGTGCGATAAGCCACATATTCATCCATATGTAAATATGTGTATATTAGCTGCACTTCCTGGGTAAATAAACAGCCTGCTGAGCACAGTAGAGCTTACAGTTTCCTTTAAGTACCACACTAGACTGTAGTACACTAGACTCACTGAATAAAATAAAATAAAATAAAATAAATAAAAAATAATAATAAATAAATAAAAAAAATAAATAAAATAAAAAAAATAAAAAAATAAAAAAAAAATAAATGCATTGTGAATTAATGTTGGGCGATATGGTCATTTTTCAAATCATCATATCGCCAGCCCGTGAGATCGCCGATACACAATATTATTAAGGGTGGGTGGGGGCAAGAGAGAGACTCTCTGTACTTGTCATAGGCTATTTCATAACTATGTGGTGTTTTAAACTGCGCGGGCGCGCGAGAAAGAGCTTATAGAAGCACCAATAATCCAAATAATATACTTTCAAACATACTGATAAACTAACATTTTAAATATAAAAATATTTAAAACAGCAAGTTCATATATATTCGGATACAACAGTCATACATCGCTATTAGAACCGCGCGTCCTGTGACAAGTTTGCCGCATCGGCGCAAGGAAGTTATCAGTATAAAAGGTCTGCAAAATCAGCCAACGGTGAAAATCAAAAGTAGATTTATTTTAAAGACCAACAGTTTAACACTAAATATTGGACATAAACAAACACGTTAAATATAAAAGTATTTAAAACAGGCAAGTTCATAAATTTGGAGTAAAGTTAAATTGAACGGATACATCAGTCATATACAGCGCTCCGGACCACGTGCCCCATGACGAGTCCGACGCGCCGCCACAGAGACAAGAATGAGATGCTTTCTAACATAACTGTGGCATTAAACTCATTAGTGAGGGCTCAGTTAAAATATTGCACATACATAGGCCGTTCAGATTACTTGTTAAAGTGCAATGAAATACCTTATAATAATTTAATACATTAATAGGAGAATGAGCCTAATATCGTCTTGACTATCGACAAAGACATCTGCTATCGTCAATATCTCTGACTATCGTCGATACACGATACTATCGTCTATCGGCACAACCCTATTGTGAATGGTTCATACCTTTTCGTAAGGGTCAGAGTCATAGTTGAGGCCTATGCCACAATCATCTGTGATTTCAGACAAATCTTCATCATCAAACTCCTCCAGACTGATGTCATGAGCCGGCCTGCAAACAGAAACACAAATAATGAATACAAAAGTTCTCCCATTATTTGAAATACTCATAAATCAAATCATGATTTTCTTTAAATGTACTGAAATCAGCAGGGTTGTGTGAGGGTTAGAAAATATCATCACCTCTGTATACAAACCATAGCATCTATGAGATGTGCTGGCTAATATGTGTGTGTGTGTGTGTGTGTGTGTGTGTGTGTCCCTGTGGAAGTCTGATCTGAAATATGAGCTGCTAAGACATAGCAGCTGATTTCACACACACAGGTCACTAGTCTAAGAAATCCACAAGGTCACTCAGATTAGCACACTCTTTCATATGCACACACACACACACACACTCACTGACACAAACACAGCAGAAGCACAGCACCAGCTAAGACATGGCCACCACACCTTTAAGCAACATCATTTCTCTCCTCCACCATCCCCGTTCATTACTGATAAGTGGGTTAGCATGCTGCTAAATAAGGCTAGCCTCTGTTTTGCTTTATTTGGCTCTACTTTGGCTCAGCAAAATGCATTAACCCGGATTCTGCTGTATGCTAGCCGCTAACGCAGGGACGATTTCATCTCAGCTGAGCTCCACTCGGCTGACAGCAGTGCTGCAATGCAGCTTTTCATAGTCAGAGCGCCACAATCACACAAATCTGTAGTGTACGGAGGATTCACGACAGAACAAGAGAAAGAGGGAGGAGGAGAGAGACTTGTTTACTGTGTGCGCTTGTCTGAAAATATTGATATTTTTAATATAGATCTGGATTCAGAAGCAGAAGTCCCTGTGTAATGCTTTAATCAAATTTTACCGTAATAAGTCGTACAGTTATTAATCTACTAATATTGCTACAAAAAATGACATAGGATGAAACACGCAGGTTAATATCGGCACTAAAATCAGAATGGCTAAGCACTTTGAAAGTTGTTGCAATATATCTCTGACCACACATCAGTTAAATTCTATAAATTATGTAGGACGCTGAAGTTGAGCAGTCCAAAATGTTCCACTGACTGTAAATCGCTCTGGTCCTCTTATAAATAATATTTAGAAATTGTTGTCAGCCCATCCATGAACCTGAGAGCAATAAATAAAAAAATAAATAATATTTAGAAATTGTTGTCAGCCCATCCATGAACCTGAGAGCAATAAATAAAAAAATAAATAATATTTAGAAATTGTTGTCAGCCCATCCATGAACCTGAGAGCAATAAATAAAAAAATAAATAATATTTAGAAATTGTTGTCAGCCCATCCATGAACCTGAGAGCAATAAATAAATCATATTTTATTAAGTAAATAATTAATCAATCCATTAACTAATAAATATAAATAAAATAATACAAAATAAATTACAAAAAAAGTCCCAGGCCCTGTGATTTTTAGTGACAAACATGGTTAGAATCAATAATTTAATACTCGAATAGTTAAATGCATGTATTTATGTAATTTATGAAGAAATAGAACATTTAAATAGAATAATATAATAAAAACAAAGTAAAATGGATTCAACTTTGTCATTTAAAAGGGAAGCAGTTCACTCCAGATTTTTTATTTATTTTGTGGTTTCTGATCCCCTGTGTATACGCCTGTTTGTAAACCAATATCATCTATGCACATCATAAAAACAGCTTCATGTGGGCAAACATGATTTATAATGTGATGAAATACTTCCTGAATGCAGCATTTGCTCATTTGTGTTGTTTTGGTCTTTTAATGTGATAATTTCTCTGCTGGCACTCATATCCTTTTTACTCACAAGGCGCATTTAAGTGAATCACATTCATCAATAATGACTCATTGTGTTCTATGAATGTTCAAGCTATTCCTGGTTTTTGTGTCACAGGTCAAAACTGCTGAACTCATGACTAACTATGCTGACAAAAATATTACCAGTCATCTTCTAAAAACCACAAATCATTTCATCAGTAAAGTATACCTCCAAAACAAATGCTAAACCATGAATTGGTCTGCATTTAACATATGAAGCCTTGCAAGCTCAGTAATGGCATTCGCTCAGCCGTCTTTTGAAAAAAACAAGCAAAAATAATAAAATAGTATTAACATACTTGAGGAGGAACCTGCTAGGCTCATTCAGAAAAGCTCAGTTTGGCAGTGAAGTGGCTTTTGGAGAAGTGAACACCACCAAGTATCAGTGTCAAATGTACTGGGCTCCAGTCAGCTCTGAAATGGTTAAGTGGCTGTTCAAAAGGTAGTAGTACTTGTTCTTTCACATTTCTCTGGGCTTTTTGACTGTATGATATTTGACTTCATATGATTTCATTCTAATCAGCTATACAAATGTATGTCCTATTTTTCTACTGTTGGCAGTTTAGACTATAGATATTAACAAGCTAAATCCAGAAGTTAAATATTAAAATTGCACATGCAGTGTTTTGTCATTTAACTTAAATATATAATTATATATAATTATTTAATTAAGTTAAAAATATATGTATTTAATAACACTGAAGCAACCTGACAATATATGTAAAAATTGTTCAAAGTCATACAGCTGTGGAAATCTTGTTGTTTCAGTGGCCTGTCTGTCAAAGCCTGATTCACAGCACAAGGGAAATCAAGTGTGTAGAATCTCATCATGTGTGCTGACCTGTGGGTCAGATTCCAGATGAATGAACAGGAGATGGGCTGGTGTAATCAGGGATGCCAGGCTATTGTCAACACTGGCACCTCCCTCCTCATTTTCCCCCAACAATAAATGGCAACCCTGACTCTACTGGAGCACAACAGAACCAGACTGGAAAGGTCAACTACTACTATTTCTCACCTCTATGCAAGAGATGGGCAGATTTTTTCATGCTTCTAACAAGCTGTGTTTGCTTTTCGGTGACTTGATAAAGCAAAATTATTGATGGTTTTCTTTTACCCAGATGTTCCAAAAAGCTTTCTGTAGAGGAAAAAAAAAGATATGTATAGATATATATAATTTATATACATGTTAAATGGATAGTTCACAAAAAAAAAATCTACCATCATTTACTCATACTCAAGTTGTTCTAAACCAATATGAGTATCTTTCTTTTGTTAAACACAAAATAACATATTTTTGAATTTGAAGAATTTTTGTAACCAGACAGTTGCTGTTAATCATTGACTTCCATGACTTGGGAAAAAATACTATGGAAGTCAATGGCCACCAGCAGCTTTTTGAGTACCAACATTTATATCTTCTTTTGTTCAAAAGAAAAAAAAATGGTAACACTTTAGTATAGGGAGTCGGGACCAATTCTCACTATTAACTAGTTCTTTATTAGCATAGCTATTATTAATATATTAACTGTTTATTGCTTATAAAGCACAAATTCTGCATGACCATATTCTACATCCCTAATCCTACCCAATACCTAAACTTAACCAAACTATTAATAAGCAGCAAATTAGGAGTTTATTGAAGCAAAAGTCGTAGTTAATGGTTTGTTAATAGCGAGAATTGAACCTTAAAATAAAGTGTGACCCAAAAAAATCATACAGATTTGCAACAACATTAGGGTGAATAAATGAAAAAATTTTTATTTTTGGGTGTACTATTACTTTAATTCACCATCCTGTCTTTTTTTTCCTTCTACAGAACACAAAACATTTTTAAAAATATAAATAAATAAAAATATCTCCTGTCTTCGACAGTAGAACAGAATTTTCAGAATTTTCCTTTTTTGGTGAACTAAGTAGTATGTTACAGTATAAACAAACAAACAAATAAAGTCAATATGATTCAAAGTGGATCGACGTACAGCAACTCGTATGGTTCAGCTTAACAATCTCTGAGTTTAGAAAGGTTTCCAGAAAAAGCTAATATTTCTCTAACCTCTGTCAACCTGCCATCCTGATCAGAGCACCATTTACAGGGATTTCAGTGCTGAAAATATTTCTACATGAGCCTCTAATGACCCTCCCATGAGATGAAACACGGGAGTGTGGAAATAATCCCACATACATGAGAAAAACCCAGACAGTGGATTGTGTGCTTTGAAGATACGTTTTAATGAGCTTCTGTTTAATCACTGAAATATCAGAGGATTTAGAAGAACGTCGCTCCACTGAGCAAGTCAACCCCAGTGTGTGTGTGTGTGCGTGTGTTTAGGGTATAATGCCACTTCTAGGACTAGCTAAACCAAATCGTGCCTCACACATAAAAAATAAAAAAAAATAAAAAAAAACAGATCTACAGCAGATCTCTGTCTCCATTCACAGTCCATGCTCAGATCTAAACTGTGGCTTGACAGCAGACAGTACAGGAGCTCCTGGGAGAAGCTGTGCTCTAGACTCAGAACCACTCTGTGATATTAGTTACAGACTCACAGTGATTCATGAATCATGAATGAGTTCACAAAAACCAGATCTAGCAGCAGTGCTAATGACGGGATGCATCTACAAACACATTTAGCTTTGCATATTAACCTACAGTAAGTGGCAAGGTATTTAAAGTCAGTTTTACCTCATTAAAAGTGTTTTACATACACACACACACACACAAAACATAAAATAATGTGTTAGTATTCTATATGCAAAAAAAAATGTGAAAAAAATCCCATAAACTCTTGGCGACATTTCAGCATTGTAGTGACAGGTTTTGCACGTGCAAACACAGCATGTGTTCTGTGATGATAAGGAATGGTTATTTATTGTTAAATCAATTAAAATGGTATGAGGGAATGGGCGAGATCATTAACTGTAAATCACAGCGACAAAAAGATTTAGTATGTCCCATCTCCAGATGGGATGTTATTCACATAATTAATCAAAGATAAAACACCTGTTTTCTCAATGAACTTCTAACCTCTCCATGAAGCCTTATCAATCTTGTACATGAAGAGATTATTTATTAGGATTCCTTACTGATGACCATCTTGATGGCTCCTCATGTTTGATTGTTTCCCAAAGACCCAATTTTACTCTCCAGTTGGCCGCTCCAAACCCGTTAATCCTAATTACAAAAGGTGGGGCATGTTTCAGGCCCTGGGGGACGCACACACGGTGCCAATCACTGGCTGTTGCCATAGTAGCTGCGCTGTACAAGGGGTGATGTCACACCACTAACAGAACACCACTGAGACACACGGCAGGTTAAGTAGGGTGAGGTCACCTCTGCAGCTGTCACCATGACAACCACATCCCACCAGAGATGGGCTTAATGTGCTGAATCATGCATCTATTCACCAAGCTGGTTTGTTTTCAAACAATGGTGACTTCTGGACTGTTGCATGCACTGATACTTCAATACATTCCAAATGCAATAAAGAGTCAGATTAGAAAGAAAGTCAGATTAACATGAATAAAATAACAATACTAATAGTCAGACAGTGATTTTTTTTATTATGTTTGATTTCTGCAAATAATAATTAACCATAACACACTATAGACTACAAACTTAACTTTTCTTTCAAACATGCATTCTTGTTCTTACCATGGCTGTGTGATATTGACAAAAAAAAAATTTTTTACAAAAATAAATAACAACAAATTCCATACCGATAATTAAAAGATTTTTTGCTAAGTGTGTTTTTTTCCTTGTACTGGTTTAGGCCTGTCATCATGGGCGTCGCTAGGCCATTTTTAGGGGGGCTATAGAATAAACATTTTGTGATTAGCTCCATAAACTGTACACAAATTCGTGATCGCCTCAGTTTCCTTTAAATTTCTTAAGAAAACGGCGGCAGACTTCAATCGGCTCCTCGCCATCTTTCAGCGTGTTCTTTTTCAATCCGCGGCGACGCAGAGCGAGAAACAGAGGACAAGGTGTGCGTTTATCGACAGATTGTTATAATATCTGCATCTGTGTAGTTCTTTGTCATAAATCCAGCTTACAAAATATCATGGGGGAGTAATAATCGGTTCCCCATCTACTGTAGCTTAAGTTTTCACTGCGTTCACCCCTCATCACACCACAGCTGTTTCCTCCAGTGAAAATGAAGCACATATGAACGCATACTTTATAAAACGATCATGTTGCATATTTTCATTTGAAAATGTAACTTTCAATATATTACATATTGCAGTGCATGTGGCAAAGAGGATTGCATACTTGAGCTAAGGAAAGAGGGTTGTACTAGAAATGCAAACAGTAAAATTTTTTATTATACCCTCACTGGGGGCTGAGCCCCCCTAAAATGAAAATCTTAGAATTGCCCCTGCCTGTCATGGATAAATAAACAGGATACTAAAACCGGCAATAGGCAATGGCAAGTCTCTGTCTTAATGAGTGATTCATTAAATCATTAGTTCAAACAATTCTTTCAAACAGGCTGATTCAATTAGAAACGAAGCAAGTTGACTGTATTTATGAACAGATCATTGAATTATTGACTCAAATGATTCATTCGAGAACAGATTCATTTAGACAAAAACAGGCAATATTTGTGTCTGTTTGTAGAACTACTGTATAAAATCAGTATCATTCGTGATCACGCTCATGTGCTGATATTCGTGAAAACGGATATTATTCAACTATATCATATATTGTACTTTTTAGCAACATCATATGAGCTCTTTAAAAACAAAAAAAAACATACAGGGTTATTTTTTGCTTTCATAACTTGAATTATATGGGCATTCTAACCGCATTCTAGCTTAATCATGCAGTGAATGCTTTTGAACTCTCAAGATGTTTTTTGTTTTTTTTGAGTGACATACTGTCAGCTCGCATATCATTAAAAAAACAATTATGATATTATTATAGATGGTAAATTTCTTACTTATATCTAGTTCTACATCTAAACAACAAAGAGAATGATCTGAGAATTAAGGGACACTAATGAAGCAAAACCCCAGGAAACCCAGCATCGACTTATACACAGTACTTGACTGTAAGTGTCTGCATTAATTATGAGGAAAGGAGTAGAAAAGGAAATAAAACAGCTTAAGAAGAGGCTGCTTTCATGGGTGTATTCTACACTGCATTAGTATGTTTGTTTGATATGCTCGTCTCTTTATGTCCCTCTGCAGTGTCTATTTGAGAAAGCTTGAGGTTCTGTAGAGAGAGCATCAGCCCTAACACCACAGTGCATTACCTAAGAGTACTGCTGAGCCATGCGTATCACACACACACACACACAGAGAGCGAGCCACACTATGCTCCCTGGTCAGTGAAAATCCATGCCATAATTCAACCCACACACAGTATGAGAAATGGGAAAATCCCTTTTGTGTACTAATGCTTCACATTTTTCTTTTTATATATTTTTTCAATAAATATATTTAAAAATATATAAGCTTCATGTGGAAACATCTAAATTAACTGGTTTACAACAAATTAGATTTATTATTATTAGATTAAGCAAAAATAGATCAAAAACAGTACAAATATCTACTTTCTACGTAATATTTTAAGCCATTTAAATACGTTTTGCACTTTTTGTACGCATCTACACTTCAAATGCTTTGGCTACACACTGTAATAAATGATTTTTTTTGAAGTTGCAATTAAAACAAAGATAGTTAGATTAAATTATTAGAAGAAAATACTATTTCCATCTTACTAGTTAAACAATTCACATTTAATTCAGTGTTACTTGCCATTTCTTTTTGTAATTATTTGTGAAATTTACTAACAATTTCTAAGTGAAAATTTTTTCAGACCAATTTTTTCAGAGTACAAAGTATTTGTGACGTGAATCATGCACATAAACAGAGAGCCAGAGGGTATGCCATGTGCAAATACTGTACCATACTGTGTAAAAGAATCTTGAAAATAATTCATCATAGTTTCCACAAAAATATTTAGCAGCGCAACTGTTTCAACTTTGATAAGAAGCAATAAGATTCTTGCAACCAAGCAGATGTTTACTGCCAAACATAAAACATTCATTTTCAGAAGCCGCTCCAGCATGCACACACACAAACATTTTCATAATATTTCTGTATTCCAAAGGGAGCAGCTGTAGACTTACAAAAACAGCTTAAGAAGAGGCTGCTTTCATGGGTGTATTCTACACTGCATTAGTATGTTTGTTTGATATGCTCGTCTCTTTATGTCCCTCTGCAGTGTCTATTTGAGAAAGCTTGAGGTTCTGTAGAGAGAGCATCAGCCCTAACACCACAGTGCATTACCTAAGAGTACTGCTGAGCCATGCGTATCACACACACACACACACAGAGAGCGAGCCACACTATGCTCCCTGGTCAGTGAAAATCCATGCCATAATTCAACCCACACACAGTATGAGAAATGGGAAAATCCCTTTTGTGTACTAATGCTTCACATTTTTCTTTTTATATATTTTTTCAATAAATATATTTAAAAATATATAAGCTTCATGTGGAAACATCTAAATTAACTGGTTTACAACAAATTAGATTTATTATTATTAGATTAAGCAAAAATAGATCAAAAACAGTACAAATATCTACTTTCTACGTAATATTTTAAGCCATTTAAATACGTTTTGCACTTTTTGTACGCATCTACACTTCAAATGCTTTGGCTACACACTGTAATAAATGATTTTTTTTGAAGTTGCAATTAAAACAAAGATAGTTAGATTAAATTATTAGAAGAAAATACTATTTCCATCTTACTAGTTAAACATTTCACATTTAATTCAGTGTTACTTGCCATTTCTTTTTGTAATTATTTGTGAAATTTACTAACAATTTCTAAGTGAACATTTTTTCAGACCAATTTTTTCAGAGTACAAAGTATTTGTGACGTGAATCATGCACATAAACAGAGAGCCAGAGGGTATGCCATGTGCAAATGTGTACAATGTACAAAGCCTTTTTATCATTATAAAGCTACTTCAATCTGAATTGAGAGAGACTGAGATTTTCTCTTCATTAAGACATCATCCTGAAGCATTAGAGAATGCAGAGTGCGGCCCATTATTTCTACTCTGAGAGATGACAGGTTTATGGGAGGACAAGGAGAGCATACGAACCCACAATTCCACTGTAAAGTAAACAATGAGAGAAAAAGAATTACAAAAATGTAGATTAAGAGAAGAACAGCTGGAAAGGGGTGCATCAATTTGAGCTGACAACAAAAACATCACATTGGCGTTTTTTTAAAGCTGTTTTTTAAGACCTGCCCTGTTCCAGCACGGGGCTTTAGGTCGACGCTTGACCTGAGATCGTCAGACTGTCAGACATGTGATGTGACCTGCCAGACTCTTTTGATTCATTCTGCTGGAAGCTTAGGGTGTTCTGACTGTTTTACCTCCGCTCACATGTACTGAGGGAAATGTAGTTTTAGTATAAAGGTGGAAGGATTGCTTTGTCTCTCTGTCTGTCTGTCTATGTGTGTTTGCCAAGACTGAATGTACCTTGTGACTAAACATCACCTTCATTTCAGGAATAAAATGTGATACAACACACACCTTTGCATTAATGCACTAGATGATAGAGTGACAGGAAGACTATAGCGTGCTATGGAGAAAATGAACTGTCACTCTTAGGATGGTTATAGCCAACAATTTCCCTTCAAAACTGGCTAAATCTAAACTATACTTCATTTACTGTCACCGCACTTTAATATTTACTTGCATCGAGCAATTCAATCAAACGAGGATCAGATATTTTGTTTTTTAAAAAGCCAACAACCCAAATGAAGTAAATCAAAATTATTTGAATCATTTAAAATAATTATGTTTTAAAGGAATAGTTCACCCAAAAATAAAAATTTGCTGAAAAAGTTTCCTCTCAGGTTATCCAAGAATAACACTTCCTCCAAGTCCATCCACTGTTATCTTCTGCCATATTTGACATACATGTTTCTTTAGAACTGCTTTGGACTGTTTTCGCTTGTAAAAGGTGCTTTTTCTGTGCACATTTCTCTTGTGATTCAGATGAGACAACTAGAGAAAACAGTATTATGGATCTAGGTCTCATATTTAGCCAGAGGCAAGAGTTTGATATGAAAAACATCTTAATGATGGATTTGTTTCAACACACAGCTTTCAACTTCACAACACTCTGATGATGCTGATTCTGATGAGGGAGGGGGGCAGAGGCGCGTGCATGGATCTCATAGAAATAGAACGAGCGGCTAGAATGCCAATCAACGTTAACTTGGTCCTATAAGTGGGTGTGGCTTAGAGGTCAAGAGGCTGTCTCTGATTGGTCAGGTTGATGGGTTAATTCGAATTTTATTTATTTATTTAATTTCTCTCTCTTCACTGTTTATTGAATTAAATGTTAACTGGTTAATTAACAGGTTAATTATCAAGCACTGCATGTTTGCTCATATCAATAAACCGGTGTCTATGTAACAATCATAAAGCATAGATCATTCAGTTGGATAATTAACCCTTATTCTGCCACAAAGGAGCTGTTCAGTGATCGGTGCTGAAAGCCTTACTAACAAGAGTAACCCACAGTGGTGGAAGTGAGTAATGCAGGGAACATGGTGTGCTGCAATTCAAATATGAAGGTCGTTTTTGGACGTGGGGATTCCTGTACAGACAAAATATTTGCTGACAAAGTGATTTTAAGGTTAGCGTGAATGTGTGTTTGTGTGAGAACTGAGAAAGACAGAGAGAGCTTGAGAGACTCAATGCTGTACTCCCCACAGTACTAAAATTTCAGCTGTAAATGCTGTAAGATCTGATCACAAAACGCTATGGAATTTAATCTTTACACTAATATAACTCAGATGTGCAGGTTATCTAAGAGTATTAGCCAGGCTTGTTTTAAGAAACACGCACTTTAAACATTTTTACTTTTTTCACTTTTGTTTTTCATTTGACTTTTTCCTCCAATTCCTGATTTATTTTTGCCCCAATTAGTCTCTGACCCTGCTATCTATCTATCTATCTATCTATCTATCTATCCGTCCGTCCGTCTGCCTGTCTGTCTGTCTATCTATATCTTCCTCCTAACTGTTATCATCAATAACAGAGCATTACCCACACAAATACTATCACACTAATACACATTACACTAAAATATTTCTATACACATTACTAAACAGTCCACAATATAACACAATATAAAACTCCACTGTAATAAATCATTTAAAAATAAATACAAAATGTACACTTCAAAAGTGTTTTCAACAATAAGGTAAATCATAATTTTATTCTTCATCTAAAAACACATTTTAATATTTATTATATTTAGAGTGAAATTATATATTCTATATTATAAATGTAATTTTACCGTCAAGTTACTTCAATTAACTATTTAATAGATTTTACTGTAACATTTTACTTTTCAGTGCTAACCTAACTACACTTCCCAATACTCATTGTAGTCGTAAAGGAACTGACCAATCAGCGCTCTGACTTTAAGGGGCGGTACTAGAAATGCGTTGTGTGCCGCGCTATCCAAATCTGATTGGTTAAAATAAACGTCAATCTTCTTAAGTCACTCTGCACTGTCTGCGCAGTGACAACGCTAGCGGTTACTTCACAAGGAAGTAGTGGAAGTTGAAGTGGGAAGATGTTTAATTAACAGCCTTTACAGTTTGTTAATACGTCTGCGTATTTAATGTAAAGTTCTGTTCTGTTATCGCGAGCGATTAGACGTTTCATTGTGCGCTCGTGATAGTGGTGCATGTGCGTTTATTCACGTTCAATTAATGCTGCTTCTGGGGCGGATAGGTGTCATTACTTATAGCGGTTCGGTTCTCTCACTCTCTTTAAGGAGCATTGGATTTCTAGCGTGTAAGATCATGAATTCCAGCCAGACAGTGAAGTGCATGAGTGATGGAGCTGGAAGTGTAGGCAGATGCGTCGAGGATGACGCGGATTCAGTCAGACCTGCTGGCGGAGACTCCCTGATGGCGGCCGAGGAGAGACATCCGAGATCTGCCAGTCCCCGCGGTGTGAACGGAGAAGATGATTCTGAAGCGGAGTCCCATCAGGACGGCCGTAACGTGAATGTGGACCCGGAGACTAGGAGGAGGGCGTTCAGCTGGTGCCGTGACTTTCTGTCCGGATCATGGAAGGCTATATCGGAGCATGACTTTCATATCAAAATAGTCAGGTGAGCAAACTATTTATAAAAGAACTTTAGGTCTCAAAATGATTTCATTTAACTTTTCATATACACTAGTCAACACTTGAAGTGTACCTTTCATCAAAAGTTGTCCTAAAACCTAAAACCAAAATGCACTCTTGTCTTAGGACAACTTTGATTAACTTTTTTGATCCACTTCAAATGTTGACTACTGTATTTATAATAATAAAAACAATATTTAATGTGAATTTTTCTATATTATGTTTATATATATTAAAAACATAATATAGAAAAAAAACTGCAGTTCAAATGTTTGGGATCAGTAAGATTTTTAATGTTTTTTAAAGTTTCTTATGCTCATCAAGGCTGTATCTATTTGTTAAGAAACACACACAAAAAACGAATTTTGTAAAATATTATTGCAATTTAAAATAACAGTTTTCTATTTTTTATATACTTTAAAATATAATTTATTCCTGCGATGCAAAGTTGAATTTTCAGCATCATTACTCCAGTCTCCAGTGTTACATGGTCCTTCAGAAATCATTCTAATATGCTGATTTAAAATCAATGTTGGAAACATAAATAAAAAGTAAAAAAAACTAGAATAGAATAGAAATTTTGTGCTACAATATACACTACTATTAAAAGGTTTGGGGTCAGTGATTTTTTCTTCTTTTTTTAAAAGAAATTAATACTTTTATTCAGCAAAGATGTGCTAAATGGATTTTAAAAAAGTGATAGTAAAAACTTATATTGTTAGAAAAGATTTTGAAGAAAAGCTGTTTTGTTTTTTTTTACGTTTTATTCAGCCTTGATGAGCATTAAAGACTCCATTAAAAACATTAAAAACCTTACTGAATACTGATCAAAAACTTTTCAACGGCAGTGTATATGTATGTGTGTATATATATATATTACTACACACACACGTATTACATATACATAGAAATAAAGAACAATACTGCTTTTTTGTTCCCACAGTGGAGGACTCAGTAACCTGCTGTACATGTGCAGTTTACCCGCCGATGTTCAGCCCTCTGGGGTCGAACCTCGACGAGTTCTGCTCCGGATCTACGGGGCCATTCTACAGGTGTGCCACTCTGACCATATTATATATTAAGTAGACCAAATATGCTGTTGCAAAAGCTGATAAGAGTCTATATCTTGGGCAAGATGTTTATTGCCCAGTGCTGTCGATTCCCTGATGTCATATAACTATGTAATCATGCTATGCATGTTTGCTCATATACATCTGTCTCTCTGTGTTCACACACAGGGAGTGGATTCTCTTGTTTTGGAAAGTGTGATGTTTGCCATTTTAGCAGAGAGAGAGTTGGGCCCACATCTCTATGGCATTTTCCCAGAAGGTCGTCTAGAGCAGTACTTGCCTGTGAGTCTTAATCCAAAATCCCAGATTCTATATGCATGTTTTAAAAATAAACCTTTAAACACAGCTATACTTGAATTATGCAGTCAAGCTTCAGAGACATTTGCATGCCTTAAACGTAGATAAAATATTTATCATTCGCCATATTTCTGTATGCATAATCTAAGAGAGATAATCAGATCTTTTTTCTCTTCCACAGAGTAATCGCTTGCGTACGGAGCAGTTGGGGTTCCCAGAGATCTCAGCTGAAATAGCCAGTAAAATGGCACGATTCCATGGGATGCAGATGCCATTCAACAAGGAACCCAAATGGCTGTTTGGAACCATTGACCGGTAAAAGTCTCACACTGTCTTCTGACTGCAGTCCAACGGTTATAGAAACAATCACTATCTGTGTATTTTTTTTTAAATACATGCTTCTATCCCAGAATATGCAGATTAGTATTCATACCTGAAAACTTTGTAACTGTCAAAACATTAGCTTATATTACGTTGTAGCAACACTGGCTGAACCAATGAGTTTGGCTGTTTGGGAATAGCTGTTTTAAACAGACATACTGTATTTTGTTGCAACTGTACAGAAATCACAAGCTTTAATTACTCTGTTTACCTCAAGAATAACAGAATGTGCCTCAGATAATGGAATTGAGCTAGTGTATGACATGGACTTTAATATGTTTTTTTAATTATATTTAAATTATGCAGATGGTGGTTTAACATGTGTGCTGTGTATATTTCTATTGGCATAAGTGTTAAAATGACTGTTTATTCTTCTGAACAGGTATATGGAACAAGTTAAAATAATACAATTTGTGCGTGAAGCTCACATCAAGAAATTTACCAAGCTAATGAAGTATGATCTTCCTGCAGAACTGGAGAATCTGAGGTGAGAAAGATGACACGTAAATTAAAAGAGCTGAAAGGATGAATGGAAAGCGTGTTGTGATACTTGAGCTTCCAGATAACAGCAAATGGTCAAGGTATAAGTGTATGTACACACTACTGTTCCAAAGTTTGGGGTTGGTAAGATTTTTTGTTGTTGTTGTTATTTTTTCTTATGTTTTTCTTATGTTTTATTTTAGTGTCTTATGTTAAAGGGTTAGTTCACCCAAAAATGAAAATTAGCCCATAAATTACTCACCCTCAAGTCATCCTAGGTGTATATGACTTTCTTCTTTCAGACGAATCCAGTCGGAGTTATATTAAAAATGGTCTTTGATCTTTCAAGCGGTTTAATGCCACTCAGCGGGTGTTGCATGCATCAGTCCAAAAGAAGTTAAATAAAATGCGCCCATCCATTAAAAAAAAGTGTTTTTTTCATACGGCTCTGGGGGGTGAACAAAGGCCTCCTGTAGCGAATCGATGCGTTTTTGTAAGAAAAATATCCATATTCAAAACGTAATAATCACTTTAATGTAGCTTGCGCTCACTGTTGTACACTGGAAGCAGCTCCGGGGGAATGACGTATGGAGGTCAGCGCTGCGCATGTGCCAGTGAGTCTCGTGAAAACCAACGTTTGTTAACAGGAGCAAAGGAAGCAAAACTTTCTTACTTTAGCAAAGGAAAACCAGTCTTTGAGCAGCGCATGCGCAAAGCTGACCTCCATACGTCATCCGCCCGGAAAAAAAATACAATTGAAAATTACTGTTTTCTATTTGAATATATTGTAAAATGTAATTTATTCCTGTGATGCAAAGCTGAATTTTCAGCAGCCATTATCTAGTCTTTAGTGTCACATGTTTCTTTGTCATCTTATCATTCTAATATGCTGATTTGGTTCTCACAATAAGTAACATTTATTGTTATCAATGTTAATAATGGTTGTCTTGCTTAATATTTTCAGGATTCTTTGATGAATAGAAAGTTCCAAAGAATAGCATTACTTTTGTAACATTATAAATGTCTTTACTGTAACTTTTGTTCAATTGAATGCATTTTTGCTGAATACAAGTATTAATTAGGCTACTTTCAAAAGAAAAAAAATCTTACTGACCCCAAAACTGTTGAACAGTAGTGTAAGTGTGCTTGTATGCTAACACCCTTAGCCCAGTTCCAGGCATCACTGATTAGGCGCACTTACAGGAAGCTGCATTCTGTGCATACTCAGCTTGCTTGGTCAATCACACACACACACACACGTGATTGTGTAACTTTTCTCTAAATGAAATGCTTGTCTACCGCTCTGTGTGTGTTCCCGTCTTTTTCTGCACTTTTTGTTCAATGGGCTTTTAAACAATAAAAATGATCATTTTAAAAGCCGGTTTATAAGAGCAATATGATAAAGTAGCACTTAATCGTGTGCCGTCTATGTCTGTCAGGTCACTGCTGGCAGCTACTCCCTCTCCAGTTGTGTTCTGCCATAATGACGTACAGGAAGGTAAGAGATATCACATTCACATTCGTACACGCATACCAGAGTCCTGCCAGCTGCCTAATCTGGTGAGCTGATACGGGTCTGTCAGTCACTGTTGTGTTGTACCATTATGAAACATATCTGCCCTTTCATCTATAAAATCATACTTTGTTCTTCAGGCAATATCCTCATGTTAGATGGCCGAGAGAATTCATCTGACAAACTAATGCTTATTGATTTTGAATACAGCAGCTATAACTACAGGTAAAACTACCCTATATAACATACTGCATGTGCTTGTCATTGTATAGTTTATAATAAATGCAGCTCTGAAGAACTATTCTTTTGGTCTGCTCTGAGTGCAGAGGCTTTGATTTTGGGAATCATTTCTGTGAATGGATGTATGACTACACATATGATCAGTGGCCCTTCTACAAGGCAAAGGTGGAGAATTACCCCAACAGACAACAGCAGGTGAGTCACAACCTGCTCTCCCACACACTACAGCCTATCATTAATATTACACAAGATGAGACAAGATAAAAATTAAAAAAACTTTTTATAAAAGAACAATTTATAAATGGAAAATAAACTGAAAAATAACATTTCAGTTTATTTGGATATTGTGTTGTACAAATTCAAATAACTTTACAAATAAAACATCACAGGACAGAAAGTAAAATTGAGGACATTATAAAATGATTATGAATTAAAGCAGTATTCTCAAGAAAACCCTATTCAAACAAAATCTTTCACATTGAAGTGAAATTATTTAAAATTCACTACTATGTTCACTAAATCCATCTTTAAAATTTGAGTTTAATGTTATCCAATATATTAAGGAATAAACGATGGTGATACAAAAATGTAAATAAAAACCTGAAACCTTAGAATCATTATAATATGCCAGATTAATAGTATTATTATTATTTTTCGAATGCAATTTTTGTTCTCATGTAGATGTAATACAGCATCATAAATTATATTTGACATTAATTTGTGCTTGGTATTTCTCTTACAAATTGATGACAAGTGATTTGTCATAGTTGAAAGATCATTTGTGTTGGACATAATGTACGTGTAGTTTGGTGAGGCTATCATCTAGTGGAAAGTTTTGGAACTGACGTGACATAAAAAGTGTGTCAAAGGTTGACACTATAACTTATAGAGGTCAGCACAGCAGCATACAATGTTAATATTTAACAGCATTCGAAATTGTGTCATTGGGCAGGGGATAATATCAGTCCCTTTTAAATATCAAAACAAAATGGATATTCTTATAGCTATTATTTTGAACCTGTTTGCGGTTTGTTTTTCAGTTACGTTTTATCAGACACTATCTGTCAGAAAAGGGGGGCATTGCACCTGCTGACCAAGCCAGGATAGAAGAGGACATGATCATTGAGGCAAACCGGTATGAATCGTATTTACTATCAGACTTTTATTGACATAACATGGGAAAAGCGTCACTGTGTACCATTTGATGTATTTTCACCTTTACCTAGTAACCTTGTTATCTGTTTGTCTCAAAAATCACATGCACACAAACAGGTTTGCCCTTGCGTCTCATTTCCTCTGGGGTTTGTGGTCTATTATTCAAGCCAAGATCTCTAAAATCGAGTTTGGATATATGGTAAACTAAAAAAAAAAAAAACACACAACACACACAAATTAATTATAACCCTTACAAACATTTTTTCTAATCATTCCATGATGATTTTTAGGATTGTCATTGTATTAAAATTGTTACTTATTAATTACTTTATAATTAACTGTTGAGTAACTGCATGTCAGTTGTGGCCAATACAGCACCTAAAATCTAAATATTCATTTATACATTCATATAAAGTTTGTAGTACATGTCCACGTTATTTGTGAATTATCCATAAACGAATGAGCAATACTCAATTCTGAGAGCTCAAACAGCATCATAGTCATGTGTACAGTAAACAGATGTATA
>NW_015649226.1:306908-316787 GCF_001515625.1 Sinocyclocheilus rhinocerous | reverse complement strand
CATCACTGATCTGAAGACATGTGAAACAGAAAAGCTATATCACCTCATTTCTGTCTCTATCTCTTTTGTTTTTCCCCAGGACTATGCACAGCACAGGTTTGACACATACTTCAAACAGAAGAAACTCTTTTCCTAAATTGTGACATACAGCACATGCATCATTTTGCATCACCTGTTGTTTAGGTATTGATTTAAAAAAAATAAAAAATTCAAGAAAGGGCACAGTACAAAACAATTAAGACTGCTATAGAACGGTTCATCCTGGGGAACATTAATTTTAAATAATGAAAAGTCCAAAGATAACCTGCCTTAAAGTCACATTTTGTAGGGCTTTATTATAGTTGTTCTTATCCCTTCCAAAAAATTAGAAGGTAAAAAGTTACAAATTATCTGCAAATGGGGGGGGATAGAATTTTGTGACTGAAACCTAGATACAATTCACGTACTGTTCGTACCTCCTTATTGTACAAGGCGAACTGTAAAATTCATTTTGTCAGTTTATTTATAATAATGTAACTGCATTTTTTGGAATATTGAAACTTGTGTGTGGTCAACATTATCTATTAATTCTATCAAGAATCAATCCGTCCATCATAATTACCGTGTAAACCACAGGGTCCAGTGATATATCTTCATTTTTGTGTCCTAGTTTCAAATACTATATTTGTTTGTACTTTCATCTGAAAACAAAAGCAGCGTTGTAGCTTGTTTAATTTCCCTCCCCAGTGTTTTAAAACATTGCAAAATTATTGCATCCTTCCTATATTTACATACTGTGAAATACATTGCACGTCTTTTTTAAACTCAGGAGTCAATTAATTCGTTTCAGAATGGCACATAAACTACTCTTTCTTCCTGATTTTGATGCCATTTAACTTTCAATTGGAAAAAGTATTAATAATAGGAAATAATGTCGAGCTATGTTTTCTGTGTTTTACTTGGGATTTGACCAGTCTTTGCTCAGCTATATTGATATGTAGCAATAACTATTGTCTACAGCCATCTTCTATACATTTGTACATAGGTTTAAATATAGTCTGAACTGCACATAAAGGAAATACCACCTCAAGAACAGAAGTTTAATTACTAAACTGACAAATGCCTTTGTCCCCTTTCTAAACACAAAGTTCTTTTAAGTAGCTGCTGATAATACAAATGAAGGATAGTAGCATTATACTGTGAATTAGTGGGATCATCATCTTAAGAATCATGGTACATTGTTGGAATCATATTGGGAGAATCTGAATGGTCAAATTGATGCTCTTGTATTTGTCCCCATCTATAAACAAATGTATCTGTATAATTTTCACAATGCTTTCTTTCCCGTATGTTGTAGCAAGTTCAGGGACAAAGGAAATATTGAGGGACCATGAACATTTTAAGCTAGGCTACTTTAACATGCTCCCAATATCATTGTTGATATTGAATCTGTGATTCTTAATATTGAGTTGAGAAGCAATTGCACTGTTAGAACTAATGTTAACTTCTATAATTGCTTTGGCTAATTCAAGTTATACTGTAGACTTGTCTCTGGTATGTTTTATTTTGTTCCTTTGCCATGTAGGTATCCATTAATTTTGCTCATTAAAAAAAATCATGCTGACATTGGTGTGAATGTTGTATTTGAATATTTAGGAGTAACTTGAAGGTTAAAGATCTGAGTTGTTCGCATAAAGGTTTCGAATTCCATTCCAAGCAACGGTGACCTACAGAGATGTAGACATTGTTTTGAGTTTGATCATTTCTGTCATATCATATTTTAACAATATATTTTGTGTAAGATAATGCACTATTCAAAACACTACTACTGTACCAGTTCAAAAATTAAGAATGTTTTAAACAGATCCATATAAAGTATATTAATCGAGCATCATCAGTTCCCAACATGGTTCAAGTGTTGTGTAATTCAGTAGACTGAACAGCAGGGCCCACCATATTTTGTTTCCTGCTCCAGCGATTCCCTAAAATAGCTCTACTGCGATTGCTCTGGCACACAGGCGCCATATTGAGCCTTGAAAACAACCATGCATGATCTACCAAAAAAAAAAAGGCTGGATTTATCCTCCATCCACCATGGAATGACATGGCCTTGGCTGGGATTGTGAGTCAGGCATTCAAATCGCAGTGGAAGAAGCATACAAAACCTTTTAAGTCGTACAAGTATTAAAGAGTATTCTACCTAAATGGGAACATGGCTAATCTATGGCAGGTTATAGTTGTTGCATTAATGTACTTGCACATGGCTGAAAAGAAGTTTAGAACAGATACGGAGATGTTTGAGCTTCAAAAGTAGTTTGAACTGGATTCAGTTCAGACAGGCAGATTCTGGTGCTGTACAAGAGGAGTCTGATAACCTACAGTCAGACGTCTGGAGAACAAATCAAGAGTACAGGACCTATCGACACCAGAGCAAAGGACCAATGGTAATGGTGCAAACCAGCACACATACTTTCCATGTGAGTATCTACAACGACATACACATAAACCACAGAACCTTGACCCACAAACAGGTGATGTCATGCCTATTGGCACTTACTTCTAGGTGGATCTGGAGAAGCTTGCAGACTGCAGTGAGTAATTCAAGGCTCTTTCCCACTCCTGCATGAGAGAGACGTCTGAACAGCTGGTGCACTTTGAACATGTTCCCTCTCCAGTCTTCCACAACCTTCTACAATTCTGCTTCCTACATTATTTATGTGTTCCTGAAGATCTCCTTGTGGAACACCTACGGGTGTGCACCTTCCTGCTTGCTTCCGGGTTCACCAATCGTCTACTGATTGCCCTCTCTCAGGCCTTAACGGAGCACACCTGCTTGGGCTATCTGCGGCTGGCTGAGGAACTCTGCAGTGAGGAGCTCCAAGAGACTGTGCTAACCTATCTGAGCAAGTATCTACTGGAGCATCCACACCTGAGCAAGGGCTTGGATCCACACCTTAAAGCAGAGCTTCTCAGATTAAGGTCAAATGGAACTCCAGGAACTTGAGGAAGGAGAACTTGACCTCAAGGAATGACCCGGAAACAGATGCTGCTAGAAAGCTTTTCAGGCTGGAGGAAGACAAGGATTATGGGAAATGGAGTTCTCTCACAGATCTGCCTTTTTGTGCCGATAAGTGTTGCTTCACCACAGCGGTTCTCTATAATTACCTCTATCTCAAAGGGGGTTATAGACACCGTGTAAAGAAGGGTTATGAGTTCAAGATGGCTTTCTTCCGCTACAACCCTTTTACCAATCAGTGGGTATCGACAGCTCCTCTGATTAAGGTATGAACATTAGGATAGACGTCAATATCTTTGCAATGAAAGTACACTCACCTACTCTTAAGGTTTCAAGCTGGTCATTAGCTGGTCCAAGTTGGTTTAAATAGGTGCCCAGCTGAATTACAAGCAGGTGGGTACCTAACTGCGCTGCAAGACCATCTTGGTCAAGCTGGTTGGGTCTAGTAGACCTTTGACCAGTAACAAACCAGTTCTTCATGTTCCAACCTGATGACCTATAATAGTATAACCTGGAAAATATTGTCCTTTAAAGGGATAGTTCACCCAAAAGTGAAAATTCTGTCATTAATTACTCACCCTCATTTTGTTCCAAACCCGTAAGACCTTCGTTCATCTTCAGAACACAAATTAAGATATTTTTGATGAATTCCGAGAGCTCTCTGACCCTCCCATAGACAGCAAGGATCCTAACACGATCAAGGTCCAGAAACATAGTAAGGACATTGTTAAAATAATCCATGTGACAAAAATAACGACTTTATTCAACAATTCGTCTCCTCCGCGTCACCCTGGTGGCATTTCGGAGAGTATCACATACGTAAACAACGTATGCAATGTATGTACGCAGATACGTTAGACGAATTGTTGAATAAAGTCATTATTTTTGTTTTCTTTGCGCACAAAGTATTCTCTTAGCTTCGTAAAACTACAGTTGAACCACTGATGTTACGTGAATTATTTTAACGATGTCCTTACTACGTTTCTGGACCTTGATCGTGTTAGGATCCTTGCTGTCTATGGGAGGGTCAGAGAGCTCTTGGAATTCATCAAAAATATCTTAATTTGTGTTCTGAAGATGAACGAAGGTCTTACGGGTTTGGAACAAAATGAGGGTGAGTAATTAATGACTGAATTTTCATTTTTGGGTGAACAATCCCTTTAAGGTCTCATTCCCAAAACCCACATTTCCCAACTGATAGGTATCAGATATGCAAGAATAAAGTCAACGTTCAAATGTGATTGTCCATGATCCCTCTCAGCACAGGCGTCACTTCAGTGCAGCTGTGTGTGAAGGGAGAATCTTTGCTGTGGGTGTCTGGTATCTGGATTCCCTTGTGACTCCTGTCTCCAGTACAGGTATCTACACCGCTGTAGAGAGGTAAGATCCATGGAAAGACACCTGGGAATTTGTTTCCTCTCTCCCTCTGACAGACTTCCAGTTCAGCCTGTCCCTTTCCCATGATTCCCCACTCACAACCAGCCTGGGACACTGCCTCTATGTACTGGGGAACATCCAGAGAACTGGAGAGAAACTGGTGCTGCGTTACGATACTAGACAAGGTACAATTTGGTGTGATGTAGCCTAGTGATTAAAGATCTGAGGTGGTAACCGAAAGGTTGTAGGTTCAGACAACATTCAGGGTTGATCCATTAGCTGTTGCCCTTGAGTTCCTTGCTCAAGATATAAGGTTGCTCAAGGTTGACTATTAGCCTCTGGCTTCGAAGTATGAACTAACAGTGTTGTGACGTACATTCAAGTGAAACTTCCAGCAGACAACAAGTCATATGCATGGATAAATCATTTACAAGATCAATAAGATGCATTTAGAAAATATATAGGGTGAATTTCCATTTCATGCTGACTTTAACCTGTCCTCTTTGCCACAATTCTCTCTTCCTCTCAAGACTGCTGGTTTGAACTGCTCCCCACACTAACCCGCTCCAGTGCAGACCTCCCCGTCTTGCACATCCTGGGTGCTGCCAATTGTCAGTTGGTTGTAATTGGTGGGAACAATTCTAAAACCATGGTGACATCTTTCTGTGCGGACTCTCAGAAGTGGGGCCGTATCAGAGCAATAGAGAAGACCTCTTTAATTGGCCAGGGCACTGTTCTGCATAATGAGGTCTACATGTCAGGGATGAAGGACAATTCTGTAGTTAAACTGAACCTGCATTCATTGCCCCTCTGTCCTCTTTCTTCACTTCCTGTCACCACCTGCCACGAGAGCCTTTCCCACCTCTACTTCTGACCTTCTTTTTCTTCTTGTTTAATTGCAACAAAATGTAACAAAATATTTCTCATAAATAAATGTATCAACTTGTATAAAGTAAAGCATTTTGTGAGAACCTGTTATTGTAATAATTTAAGTTTAGACAGTACACTTTAATTGTACTTGTACTTTAATTGTAGTGGTGCTTGCTAAGATGCAACCATTACCTTTGTACATACTTTAAGTTTAAGTTTTTCAGACATTTAAACTTGTGTAATTTTTGCACATAACCCTTTCAGAACTATCTATGCTTTGGACACAAATGATTCCCCAAATATTTGAGGGGAGGTGTGTCATTACTTTTCTAAGTAATCAGAATTATTTCACCTGATAATGTGAAATGTGAGGGGGTAATAAATTTACATTGAAAGAAAAACCAAGCCATAGCTACAGCCCACAAAAGTATAGAAACTTTGAGGTGGGATCCTTTTACCTGAAATCAGTAAGCAACCACCTAAAACCAATCAGAACACATTAGCAAACACATTACAACACCCTGGCATTATGGCAGCAGGTTTTGGACAAGTAAGCACCGCTCACATTTTCTCAACAAAATATACAAATCCACATTTCTGCTATCGTCCATCAAGTTCCTTATTATGCAATATTAAAAAATGTGTCTTTAAGATGCCTGACCTATTACATAACACAATCACAAGCCTTATTTCAAAGATGTTTTACAAAGACACATCCCTACATGTACATAAAGTCTCTCAGTCTCATACAACAATCATCAGAATGTTCTGGCATGCAGCCTTGGGATATTGCCAGCTGCACTGTTAAGATTTGAGCCTGTGTTTGATCATACAGTTTGTTCTGACTGTACAGCCACCAGTTTAACTCTGCCCTAAGAGTATCTAGTTACACATACACAGAACGAGAGCGAGCATTTATGAGGGCCACTATGTAACAGGTAGTTTAGAAGAAGAAAGCAAACACTCAGAAAACAGGCAACTCGCAAAATAAAGGAAAACAGAGAGGGAGGGAGAGGAGAAAATTTGAGTAGAAGAGGAGATAACTAGTCACTGTGCTATAGAGTACATGAGGAGTCGAGGGAAAGGCACAAGAGTGAAGAACAGTCTGCTTCCATAAAGGACATTCCAGCCCTACTGAAAGAAAATTGTATCTTATTATCCATTGAGTTTCATCTGACTTGAAGTGTTGCAGGTAATGTAAGTTCATTATATTTCTTATTAAAATCCTTTTGAGGTATTTTGAATTTTTCTGTTTGATAATCTTTCATGATTAAGCTAAATTGAGTTGTGTAGTTGCATCAGAGTCTGTCTTGTCTATTTTGTCTCCGTAAAATTGTACATCTCACATTTTTCATCAAAGTACTTCCAAGTATCAATTATTATTTTGGTGATCACAAATATTTTCTTCGTAGTAAATATTTAAGTACTGTTAAAGTTTTACTAAAGTACAATTTTTAAATATGCTTTTCAATGTCATTTTTTTATTGCACCACATACTTGTGTTTGAAATTGACATATTGTTTATATTTATACTATTATACAGTATGATCCACAAAATTTACCATATAGCAATATCTGTGTCCAATTTAATATAAAAAGTGTATTTTTAGCAACTTGCATATACTATTTTTAAAAATCTCCTCATCTACGCAGTCATGCATCAGATGTCACGTGTGTTTTGGAACTGAAACTTCATCACATATGAGCCCAGCCCTCTCAGATGTCCTACTACGTTATTTCTGACTGTTCAACTTTGCCCCACTTCTTCTGGCTGCAGTCATATGACATGGAAAAAGAAACATAAGCTTGACAGTGTCATGGCATAACTGAACTCTGTGACTTCAGAGGAATACATGTCCTGTATCGGTCCCTATATAGTTTCTAATAAATGCATTTTTGTCATTTATCAGAATCTTATAACCTAGAAGAGACTTGCAAGAATCTTGTTAAAGCATATTCTCTTTGGAGCAATTTGAGGTGAAATGGCACAGTGGTGATTGATCTTAATAATTCTCCAATTCATAAATTTCATGGGATATTTCCAGCTGCAGATCTGGACCTGTCTTTGATCATACAGTGCGTAAATTTTCCCCTGCCAGGTTTCAACCTCAAGCCTTCCATAAGGACATAAATTCTCTTATTATAATTTAAGCAGTTTACGACATTCATTTATTTACTTATTAGTTTAGCTGATGCTTGTATCTACATTGACTTACAATACACTGATCACAGAAACATTCAGGTTAAGTATCACAAATAGCACAATGGTGATAATCCATCACGTAGCGTAACCTTTCCCTTACTAGCCCAACTCTTTCCACCAGACTACACCAACCAAACTGAAAATGGCATGTAAACACAGCATAAACTGAGATTTAGCTAAAGATACTATATTATGACCTCATTTATTATGATCTCAATCCTCAGGCTGTGCTTTAAGCCTGTATAATGGCAGAGGCTCATCAGGCAGTGGCATTTCAGTTCACCGTCACACCTGATGGCATTGACCTACAGTTGAGCCGTGAGGTTCTCAAACACATCTACCTATCTGGAGTGACATCATGGAAGAAACGTGCCATCCGCTTCAAGGTGAATCTATCTATTTATCTATCTATCTATCTATCTAATGAAAATAATATTTTATTTTATTTTGAACAGAATGGCGTTCTCACAGGTGTGTACCCCGCCAGTCCCTCCAGCTGGTTAATTGTAGTTATTGCAATAATGAGCACCATGTATGCCAGGATCGACCCCTCTATGGGCATGATTGACAGGATCAAGACATCTCTACCTGTGAGGTAACTTACGAACGCATTCATGGAAACTTTATGTATGGATATGATGGTTACATATAAACACAGATACATAAATCTAAGCCAGTGTCATGCATGATTAAAGCAGCTTTGAAACAAATAGTCCTAAAGAACAACATGCGTAGATGGCCTTGTGTAGAATCAATTTTTGTAATAATTTGTATTTTAATATATAAAACTTTTAAATATTTTTTTCCCACGTAGTGAGTTTATGACCGTTCAGACTCAGACGGTGTTGAGTGCCATCCTGTTTGCCACAGGCCTGTGGTTATCATTCATCTTTCTGCTGCGGTACATCCTGAAAGCTCTCCTGTCCTATCACGGCTGGATCTTTGAGTCACATGGCAAAATGAGTTTCTCTACTAAAGTCTGGCTGGTGCGTCTCCCATGAAATAAAACATATGTATAGTGCAGTTTAAAAAGTGGCTAGTTTTATGATTTATTCTGTCTGTTTTAGAGTCTTGTAAAGCTGTTGTCCGGTCGGCGACCGTTGCTCTACAGCTTCCAGGCATCTCTGCCCCATCTGCCAGTACCGAGCATTGATGACACAATCAACAGGGTAAAATATCATCAGCTGTCATGAATATATAATGCTATCAAGAGTGCTGGTTACATTATACCCATTAATCTAAAGATAAAAAATTCATGTTAATTTTATTATTTATTTATTTATACTGCATTGTGGGATTAAAAGCACTAGAAATGAAAAGCAATCACCATCAATTTGTTTTTCCTTTTATTTTGGGAGTATTACACTGCACTCTATCGGCTGTTTTCCTTTATATTATTTATTTTCTTTATTGTTTTAGTATCTTGAATCAGTTCGACCTCTTCTGGATGATGAGCAATATAAACAGATGGAGATTGTTGCTAATGACTTCAAAAAGGATCCTGCACCCAAACTCCAAAAACACCTCAAACTCAAATCCTGGTGGGCGACAAATTATGTAAGTAAACAAAGCCAGAGATCTTCTACATGAGTGGACTATAAACCCTTGGAAACCCTTTTATAATTGCTGGTGTGTGTTAACAGGTGAGTGATTGGTGGGAGGAGTACATCTACCTGAGAGGACGGGACCCCATCATGGTCAACAGCAACTTCTACACAATGGTGAGCAGACATCTTCATGTAGCATATCTATTAGAGTGTAACAATAATCCTGTTAGGCAATTAGTCTTTAACCTATCAGACCTTGATATGACCATGAAATGAATGCAGTTTTCATTCCTGTGTTGATATACTTCCTATTGAAACAGGAAGTTGGGGAGGATATATCAAAAAATCTTTTTATTTTTAAATAGTCAGAAATGTTTTATTTAAATCAAGGCCATGAAGCACAGACACAGGGGGTTTTAGGGTTAGATTGACATTTATGGATTCAAATTTGTATTATAGGTAAAAAAAAAACGGTATATTTTGAATCGTTATAAGTCTGATTAAAGTTAATTTTGTCAATTTTAAGTAGTATACTAGCATAAAATGGAATAAAAGCCACCGAAGTCCACTTTTGTTCTCTGAATTCCTTTTGAAAGTTAAAAACCTGATAGGTGACAAAACAATACATAGTGACTCTAACAGGTACTTAAACTTAAATTTCAAGTATAAAAAATTATCAATAAACTCAAAATTGATTCATAGCGAAATTCATAGGAAATACAGAGTTCTGGCATGAAACTCTAGATGGCGCAGTCCGATAGGTCTAACTCAATCTGACCTAATGACAACATTATCACATGGCACAGCTGATTGGTTCTCTCCTGTATCAGCAGCCAATGAGCTCGCTGCTCAACATTCAAATATATGACTAGTGCTTGCCGTAGCTG
>NW_015649226.1:301690-306410 GCF_001515625.1 Sinocyclocheilus rhinocerous | reverse complement strand
CGCACTTGAATGGGTTAAATGCAGAGCACTAATTCCAAGTATGGGTCACCATACTTTGCCACACGTCACGTCACTTTTATTTTTTATTTTTTTAATATATTATTAATACATGCGGTTCACATGGTTATTTCATGTATGTTATATTTGCAGCAGCAATATTTCTTACATGCTCACAGCAGCATGTTGTGGATGTATTGGCAGTAGCAAGTCTCGGTACTTGATCTGCCGCAGCTGCAGCGTAGCAGATCTATTCCGCCAAGACCAAATACATTAACAATGTCATGTACATTACCATGCCAATCCCTCCGAGAGTTGTCATGACAGAACTAAACTTAAAACAGATGCAATGGCGCCACCAGCTGACTGACTATAGAAAAAGCAGTTGACCCTCATAAACATTTAAGATGTTTAATCTTTTTTAATAGCTATTGTTTTTTAATATTCTTCTTTATTAAAACTGTCTGTATCCATTTCTCTTTTTCCATCTGCCAGGATTTGCTCTATGTGATCCCTACACACAGACAGGCTTCACGAGCAGCAAACATAGTCCATGCCATGCTGCAGTATCGGCGTAAGCTGGAGCGAGGAGAACTTACCCCGGTACTGACACAGAAACACAAAAGCGTTTTTCCATCCACAACATTGAATTACCATGAAAAATATAAATATAGAAAAATTTCCTATCATGCCCTCTGTTCTCTCTTTGTCAGCTGAGAGCTCTTGGGATTGTCCCCATGTGCTCTTTTCAGTACGAGAGGATGTTCAACACCACCCGTATTCCTGGCATTGAGACTGGTAATGACATTTTTCATATATTTTCAGCTTTATATACTACTTGACGATAGGCTTACAGTTTCATGGCTTTTTATTTCAAACCATGACATGATGGTTTCTCACACTGATTTGTTCATGCTCAGATTTCGTGCAGCATCTGAAGGACAGGAAGCACTTGGTTGTGTACCATCGAGGCCGTTTCTTTAAGGTGTGGCTGTACTATGGTGGTCGCCATCTTTGGCCCTCAGAGCTTGAGTTGCAGTTTCAACGTATCCTGGATGACAAGTCTGAACCTCAACCTGGAGAGATCAAGCTCCCCTCACTGACTGCCGGGAACAGGTGAAGATGAGCTCACAATAGTCCTGCAACTGTGTACTAGAATGGGGTCCAAAATGGGGTCCAGGGGGCTTCAAGAGGGTGTTCAAACAGTTTGAACAGTATGACTTTCTTCTGTGGAACCCATAAGAAGATATTTTGAAGAATGTTGGAAACCAAACCATTTTAGTTGCCATTGACTTCCAATATATGGACAAAAAATACAATGGAATCAATGGAAAATTCTTCAAAATCTTGCTTTGTGTTCCACAAAATAAAGAAATGCATGTTTGGAACAAAATGAGTGTGAATAAATGCTGAATGAAATCTTCACATCCAGGGTTCCCTGGGCCAGGGCCCGTCTGAAGTACTTCAATGAGGGGGTCAACCGGGCGTCTCTGGAGGCCATTGAAACGGCTGCATTTTTTATGACTCTGGATGATGAAGCACATGGATACGATCCAGAGAACATACGGTCCCTAGACCTCTACGCCAAATCTCTACTACATGGAAAGTGTTATGACAGGTAAGAACCAGTATTATTTATAATTTTTTTATTTATACCTTTAATTTTAATGTCCTAGTAATTATGTGCTTTTGTTATTTTTATTAGTTTTTGTTATTTTTAATATTTATATTTAGTTTTAGTTTATTTTCCCTTTAAGATTTAGTAATTTTAGCTCTTTAGGCACTAGTATTTCATCTAATATTTATATTTTATTTTATTTCAGCTTTATTTCAGTTAATGAAAATGTTTATCAATTGTTTTGTTCTCAGTTAATGATAACAACGCAGCAAGTAGCACTTTTAAGTCTCATTAACAGATAATTATTTTTGTTGACCATGACCAGTTGCACACCTACACACTGAAACACAACACTCTCGCCTGTCAGGTGGTTTGATAAATCCTTCACTTTGATTGTCTACAAGAATGGTAAAACTGGCATCAACACTGAGCATTCATGGGCTGACTCCCCTATCATAGGACATATGTGGGAGGTAAACAATGAATAATAATAACTGTAAATATGCATAATGTAATTAATGCTGTAAGAATTAACAAACATTTTAACTTTCTGTTAAGTATGTTTTAGCCACAGACTGTTTCCACCTTGGATATACGGCGGAGGGACATTGCAAAGGAGATATCAACAAAAGCCTGGCACCCCCTACCAGACTACAGTGGGACATCCCAAAAGCAGTATGAATGAACCCTTACATCTTAGTGTTTGACATGGGTTTACATAAAAAAAAATAGAACTAATTCTAATTGGGTGTTTTATGTACATTCTGACAACTGCAAGATCATTTCTACATTGATAACTGATTAAAGTTCCTTATGTTTCTCAGTGCCAGGAGATTATTGAAGGTTCTTACATGATTGCAAAGGGAATTGCTGACGATGTGGATTTCCACGACTGCTTGTTTAATGAGTTTGGGAAGGGCCTGATAAAGAAATGCAGAACAAGTCCTGATGCTTTTATCCAGCTGGCACTGCAACTAGCTCATTACAGGGTACAAGCCACACATATTTACAGTACATATAATCCCTCTGCAAAAATGTCTGTATATTGTGAACAAACCGTTTAATGAAGGATGTTTGTTGGAGCAGGACAAGGGTGAATTCTGTCTGACTTACGAATCATCCATGACGCGCATGTTCCGCGAGGGCCGGACGGAAACCGTGCGCTCATGCACCTGCGAGTCCACGGCTTTTGTAAAAGCAATGGAGGATGAAAGTACCACGGTGAGAGCAATATATACACACCCAACCCAGGAGTCATAGCACTATTTTAAAAGTTGGTAACTGAAAACTTTTGTTTTTGCAATTAGCATAATGCTGCATCGACAATAAAAGATTTCAGTATTTTTCAAGACCACTGTTTAAATATCCAGTGGAACATCAGCACTTAAGCAACAGTATAAGCTTTGAAAATTTGTATTCATTATTTTAAACTTTTTTGAAAATTATATTAACTTGTCTGACTTTTGCTTGTTTACCAGAATGAGCAAAGGTTAGCGCTCTTCAAGAAAGCTGCAGATAAACATCAGAACATGTACCGTCTGGCCATGACTGGAGCTGGGATCGACCGCCATCTCTTCTGCCTCTACATTGTGTCCAAAGTAATGGGCATTGACTCACCCTTCCTCAAACAGGTGTGTACAAGTCTGTGTCTTGAGTATAAAACGTGACATACCTGTTTAATTTAGCTTAAGTCTCAGACACCTTGTTTTGATAGGTTTTGTCAGAGCCCTGGCGCCTCTCCACCAGTCAGACCCCTCAACAGCAGCTCAATCTCATCGACACTCAGAAGTTTCCCAAATATGTGGGAGCAGGAGGCGGCTTTGGGCCTGTGAGTCTCACTCACTCCCCCTACAGTACACAACGTGTCATTGCAACAAGTTTAGTAAATAATAAACCTGATATTTGAACATTGTTGATTCAAAACTCTTTATATACAGGTTGCTGATGACGGTTATGGTGTTTCTTACATCATTGTCGGCGAGAATCTCATTACATTCCACATTTCCAGCAAGTTCTCCAGCCCTGAAACGGTAGGCGAATTTCAAACATTTTTCTTAAGTGCCACTTTTTGTGAATACGTGATCCTGACAAATAAAATTAAGGCTATACATTATCCAGATACAGAGCCTTGTTATTTTCACACCAAGAACAATAACTATATTAGCGTCCACACCAACGGATGATACATTTCTGTTTACGTAAGCAACGCGCGCGCTTGATTTACGTTCTGTGAACCTAGAACTACTAATAAACTGCTTTAAAGTATAAAACTTAAATTGTAATCGTTCAAAAATGTGTACGTTTTCGATAATTGAATGGATTTAAAAAAATTTATTTATATTTTATTATTATATTATGCATTTATATTGCTACGAACACATCTAAATTAACATATATAAAATATATATGTTTTTGCTGAGATTTGACACAATTTTGCATCGTGACTACGTAATGACGTCATCACGCAATGTCATCGTAACATCATTTAGCAACTTTTAGCAACAAATCAACCTTCCTTTAGCAACTTCCCCTGAAAATTAGTTGGCAACACTGCCTAGCAGCGCGCGCTTTAAAATAGTAAGATTTTAATTGGCTGTCCATGTTTTTATCGCTTATCAAATGGTTAAAAAATCGCTCTAAAAGCTATTCCAACGATATCGTTCCACTGTGTCGTTTGTGGTGGGGTCTGTTCAGTTAGAGCGTTTTAAAACTTTATTGTCGAACACCGTTCTTTATCGCTCGGTTTGATCATTTATTTATCATTTGAGATTTTTTTTTTTTAGATCTCACCTTTTGAACATTTAAGTATAATTTCTACTTTTAATTATTATTTTTTTTATTACGGTTATACTGGATTGATAATGGAAGCGAAATATCAAACAAACATTCATCATTTGAGCTTAATTAGTTGGTCATTTGAGGATTTTGATTTTATGAAAAAAAAAAAAAAACTTTAATAATTCTTGGTAATAACCGAACATTCAGGTGTTGACCAAACTGGAGAAAAAAAATAACTATCGAGTTTATGCAAATGTTTACACAAAAAATAAAATTCAGTCATCATTTGTTCAACCTCAAATCTTTCAAAACTCATGACTAATGTAA
>NW_015649226.1:267077-301680 GCF_001515625.1 Sinocyclocheilus rhinocerous | reverse complement strand
TTGGAGGGGTTTCAAGGCATATATATATAATGATTAGCAAATACAAGAGCACGAGAAAGTATGACCTTTGTACAGAATATAAAAACAGCTCTACCACAGAACAGAACTAATGATGTTCATGTGAAACCGTGAATATCATACAATAGAAACTGCATCTCCAATGTTTAGCACATTCTTTGAGAAACATCAGCACCGCCACTAAAGGCAGAAGTGCATTTCCCAAAATACGAGAGCTTGATTTATTAGAGAGGTATTACCTTGGATTCCTTCAGTCCAACGTTTCCACCGAACAGTGAGGGAGGGTTATTTTATCCGACATACGAGGGATAATACTAAAGTAAAAAAGCAATCCTTTCCCGACTCTTCCTCGTCACTGCAGCTTCATTAACTATTGTTTCCAGACAAAGATTACGATGTGAACTACCACATGGGCTGTGCATACTAAGAGGAAAGGCTAAAACACACCATGGCTAAGTATGAAACCACAGGTGATGTGCGAGCAGAAGAAATCTGAAAGTAATCAACAGTATCAGAGAAGAATCATACTATTAATTATTCGTTCTACTTGGAAGCTGCCTCACAATCAGGTGCATGTTCAGTTAATGTAACAGAAAACTATAGACATAAAAAGGCAATCGAATTTTCTTTGTTAAATGTTCTTCTGCTTTATAACCGTGTCCATGTAGAGGAATCTGCCCGAAGGCCAAGGTGGGCAGACGTTTTATATATCATTATGCTGATATATTTCAGGTGAGGCTCGAGTGCGCTAGCCGTTCGGGCCACTCAGGGGTCACGGGGTCAGGTTTAAGACGTGGCTCCCGGGGTGGTGTTGACATTCTGTGTGGCCACTTGCGGTGCGACTTCGATGATGCGGGGTTTGTCGATGATGCGTGCCGTACGGTTGCCTTTCTCTACGATGCCGATGATCCACGCCTGGTGACCCTCGCCGTACTTGGGAGATTTGATCTCGGCGCAAAAGCGGGCCGCTTGCTCACGTGGAAGACAGATCAGCAAACCCCCTACAGAATATTACAAGGGAAAAGAGCAAAAGAAACGTGTTTAAGATTCAGACTGCTGTTTTCTGCAAAGATAAAGTGAATGTGTAATAACGGCTTATTAAGAACACCTTAACACAGGGATAAAATGCATGTACAGTGGGATCCAAATGTCTTGAGAACACATTGAAAACATTCTTCCCTATTTTAACTTAAAGGGGTCATATGATGCGTTTCAAAAAGGCGGGGCATAGAGGAGAAACAATAATGTACAGTATGTGGAAAATAATGTGTTTTTTTAACTTTAAACTGCATAAACACATTTCATTACACCAAATACACAAAATAATGTTCTTTTTAGCAGCATCATATGACCCCTTTAAACATAATAAAACTAGAAGTAGTTAAAAGAAAAGCCATAGCATGAAGAAAAAAAGAATCCTAAAAGTTTCCACATTATGATAATAAGAAATGTTTCTTGAGCAGCAAATCAGCATATTAGAATGATCGACACTGAAGACTGGAGTAATGATGCTGAAAATTCAGCATTGCATCACAGAAATAACATTTTAAAATATATTCAAATAGAAAATAATTATTTTAAATTGCAATAATATTTCACAATATTTACAGTGTATTTTTGATTAAATAAATGCAGCCTTTTGAAGCATAAGACTTATTTTATGCTTCCTACCAACACCAAACTTTTGAATGGTACTGTATATATTATAATTACAAGTTTTGTTCTACAATAATTTTTTTAATATTATTTCTTAGTTGATTAGATTACATTTTTGTTTTTCATATATAAAATGCACGTGTTTTTTTAATCAATTAGAAATTAAATAATATTAGATTTTTTTTTTCATTTATTATTTCCTTATACAGTTTTCATCATGTATAAAATGTGGAAAATTCATTTAAAATAAATAAAAACCATTTTTAAAAAGAATTTACCTTTTTTCACATTAATTGTGTAATTGATTTGTTATTTGTTATTTTTGCACATATAAAGTGCACAAGTTTTTTTATTCAATTAGAAATTAAAATGATAGTTTATTTTTAATGTATTATTTCATTATACAGTTTATCATGTATAAAATGTAAAATGTGAAAAGAAATAGAATATTTTCCTTTTTCTAAATTGTTTTATAAATTGATTAGATTTTTTTAATTGCTTATTATTTTTGTTTGTCATATATAAAATGCATAAGATTTTTATTAAACTAGAATTCCATTTGTTATTATTTATTGTTATGTCATTATTCCGTTTTCATCATGGTGTATAAAATTCATTACATAAATAAATAGCAATTTTAAAGGAGCGACATAGGTCGGATCTTATACCTGAGGTCTCTGGGCAGGTGCCGTGCATAAGGCCAAACATGTTCCCGCAAGCTTTGCTGACGGCTGCCATCTTGGCGAGAACCGGCAAGTTGTGAATGACGAAGGACACCTCTGTACGCTGCTGCCGGGCCAGATTCTGAGCGTGACCCAGGATCCCAAACCCTGTGATGTCAGTTGCTGCGTGTGCATTGAATGTGTGCATCAGCCCAGCCGCTGCACAGAGAGACACAGATAAAGGTCAAACGTTTGCTGGAGCCTGTTATTTATGAGCCGCACACATGTGCATCACATACTGACCTGTTCTGTTGAGTCGAGCCATGTTCAGCATGGCCTCCTGATAAGCCAGTTCAACATCCTCCTGAGTGACGACCAACTTTATCTTATTCCATTTCTCTGGCTGAGACCGAAAAAAAGATGGCAAGAGTTAAAACACTTTCCAAACTATAATATGAAACTACAAATGTCTAAAACCCTCACAATGTCCAGCCACTGGTGCACTGCGACCGCCACTTGTGTTCCTAGAGGTTTGGTAAGAACCAGCACGTCCCCTGGTACTGCATTATCTGGCCTATAAACACACGCACAAAATTAGAGGAATGGACAGACATATTGGTTGCTTATGAGGAAACAACTGACTAGAGTACATAAAATGACTTGCATAATGAACTCATTAGGTTGGCACACTGTTGTGGCCACGCCTCCCAGGACTAGCCAAGGATTGATAACAGTCTGGCCTCCTGTAACGGAGGTTCCCGCCTCCTCAGATGCATCCTTAAACCCCTGGATGACCAGAGGCATGACCTTATCACGCTCCTATAAAACACACACACACACATAATGCTATTTCTGTTTTGGATGTCTATGTCATTACTTTCTGAAAAATTTAACATTTTTAACCCTGTAAAGCCTGACAAAATTGTATTTATTTATTTTTTAATAGAACAGCTTATTGAACCTTTGGACAAAATATGCAAACTAATGTTTTTTTTGTTGTTGTTGTTGTTTTATTGTTTTTAAAGTATCATATTTGATATATCAGGCTTTATGGTTCATACAGTATGATATAGTAAGAATACGGAGATCAAGCTTGAGGAAAAAAACAGTTCAATTTTATTCAAAGGCCCAAAGTGAGCAGAAACATGCAATTAGGTGCAGTTGCTAATAATTTATATGGCCAAAAAGTAAAGCTTGTAATGTAAATCAATAACAGTATTACAGACTACTTACAAAAAAATTATATAAATGTCAGTTGCTGCTCTATATTATATTTAAGTGCTTAGTTTTATAATCAAAGCTCTTTCGTTTTTATTGTGAGCAGGACAAACATCTGGTATCCTGCAGTGCAATACAATGATGATTAAGAGATGAAAAAAAAAAAAAAATTTCTCAAAAGCCTGATGAATCATATTTGATACCCACATTTTAACATGATTTTTTTCAAAAATTCATTTTCACAGCAAAATGATATATGAACCTCAACCTGAAGGTGGATGTTTTACAATTATACTATAAGACCTTTTACATGCTAAAAAGTATAAACTATTATTCAGACGGGGGAAAAAACTGCATATAGTAGATTGTGTACATGTTTTTCAAAGTTTTGATCACGTTGATAATTTAGAGGTCTTAGAAATGGGCTTTAATTATTGTATGCATTTAAAAGGTTTAAGGGCTAGTTCACCCAAAAACTCTCATTTACTCACAGGTGAAATGAAGACAGCTTGTATTTTTAGGTGACCTTTGTTTGTACATTTATAAGCCAGTTTTACATCTCATTAGCACATAAGGATTTTTCCTCTGTCTCACCTTCTCTGTGAGTTTGTTGCTGACGCCAAGAAGCATCAGCATGTTATCGCACTCCGTTACTCCCATGGCATACAGATCACTCAGCACATTGGCACAAGTAATTCTCCCCTAGAAACCAAGAGAATTCATAGAGAGAAATTTTCAATTTATGATGCATTTGATCTATTATGGCATTCTAAAGTGAGTACTTACCATCATATATGGGTCGTCCACTATGGGGTAGATATAGTCTGTGGTCTGCACAAGTGACAAGCCTCCGTGTCTCAACGGAATCACACAGGTGTCCATACCAATGCCTGTTTAAAAAAAAAAAAAAAGTTTTGCATTTAAAAATCTTAAAAACTTTCATTTCCAGTTGTGAGTGTGTGTATAGTTATGTACCTAATCTGGGCATTACAGCCCCGAGGAACTGCTCATCTTCCTGATAATGGTTTTCCTGCAGGGACTCTAGAAGTTTCTGGAGCACATCTTGAGGGACTTTGCAGCCCATTCCCTTGAGCTCTGTGAAGCGTGTTAGTCTGAAGTTCTTGTCGAGTTCATAACTCTCCGGGTTAAAAGATTCCCGCACCGACATGTTTAAAAAACGTCACTGACACACGAAAAGGCCAACACACCACCTTCAGAATATGGTAATGACAATCTGAAGAAGAAATAAATAAAAACATTAAAGTGTGTAAAGGGATACAAAATGAGGACATTAAGTGTGACCGACCGAGCAAACAACATGAAACAAGTCATAATAATAAATATAGCATAAATACTCTACTGTTTCACCCCAAACTTGAATCAAAATAATGCAAAGGAATGCATGTTTTGTACAAATGTCTTTGCACTGATGCTCAGAGGTGATCCTCCACTTTAAATACATCAGCTCTGTTCAAAGCTCTTGCTGAGCTCAATCCACTGTCCAGCCTGCTTTGTTTATATGGCCACATGTTTCTCTGTTTAACTGTCCTGTTCATTACTGTATATAGAACAAACACCCAAACATGCGTATATAACGCATTCTGCTCTTTATTTAGACTTTATTTCCTGGGATAATTAATGTGTTGTTTAAAAAATAGATTATGTAATTCATTTCTATGAGCAAATAAGTGGGTTTTGGGTTCTTGGAGTTCGCAGTACACTGATGTGGCGCGCGCTCTCCGTCCACGACAGATTCTTCTTAGTGATTCGGTTCGTTTGAAGAGTTCGCTCAAGTGAGCCGGTTGAAAAACGATTTAACGACTCGTTTTGAGCCATTATCCAAAAGTTCCCAAAACTCTCCGCGCAAATGTTTTGATTGAGCACAACAAATATATTAGATGTATAACGGCGATTCAGAAACTAGCTAATACAGTAAAGAGAGCAAAAATACCTCTAGTGCAATTTAGAACATTAGCACACAATTAAAAAAGACAAAAATATCTAATGAGTTGAAGTTCCCAAAACTCTCCGCGCAAATGTTTTGATTGAGCACAACAAATATATTAGATGTAAAAGGCGATTCAGAAACTAGCTAATACAGTAAAGAGAGCAAAAATACCTCTAGTGCAATTTAGAACATTAGCACACAATTAAAAAAGACAAAAAAAAATCTAATGAGTTTGTTGTATTGTTTCTCTTTTTCATCCATTTTTGTAATACTGCATTACCAATATATTGTTTTAAGCGAAAAATAAGGGCGTGTCTTTATAGAGTTGCATTTACGAATGCAAAGATAAAAAAATCAACAATATCACTTACAGTTGAATCAAATACAATTGCTTGCAAAGAGGTTTGAACGAGTCATTAAAAAGAATCATGTCAAATGAACGATTCCCTCGAGAATCACTAAAGACCGCTGCACACGCCGATCCAACGAAACGCCTCCCGCTGCTCGATTACATTTCATCGCATCTAATATACAATATAACTTATGCATGTTAAGAAGAAAACGTTTATAGAGTAAAATTAATCAAATGAATATGAGAAGCAAGTCAGACGAAGTGTTTATAAAAATGTCGGCGGTGGAAAAAATTAACCCTTAAAGCGCCCGCGCCATGATTGCAGTGTGCACAACAGAGTAACAATAGAAAATTACAATTATTTGGTGCACTTTACACAAATTCCGCTGATTATGTCTTCAACTCGAATAATTAAGATAGCTCTCCTCACGAGTAACGCACTGTGGCACAGTTATATTCGTGTCCCATTTCCCCTTTAATTGTGCTGTTCAGTTTGTGCTTACCGGTTTCGCTCGATACAAGAGACGCGACGCTCCCGCAATGCACCGCGCGCAGAAAGGGCACCTGGAAAATGTGCCTGAATAGACTGACACTGAATAACAATGCCCTTTTTCTTGACGAACAGCACCATATTCATGATGCGTACGAAATTGTATTAACAGCTCAGGCGATGATATGTCCCTTCCGAACAACAATGCGAGCTAATAAGTGTTCTGAGGAGATATTTTAATTAAAAGGTCGAAATTCTAGCGGGGTCCTTCTTTCCCGCGTGACGTCATCACCTCCCCTTTAACGGCGATCGGAGTGTGGCAACAAAAAATGTCCACATTAGTTTGTACCTTTAAACTTACTGTGGTCTTGCCAGTTTCATAAGGATTTGCGTTCTTTTTTCTTTGCTTTGTTAGCATATTATTTTTGGTTACTATAAATGATCCGTTTAGTGATGATAAATGGTTTATTGTACATTTAATTTTGTTTATTTGTAAATTTTTCATGCAAATATACGAATATTAAGCCCCTTTACAATATAACTACAAATTCAAAATCTGTCAACAAAGAAGCCTGTTCAGTTTGTGCTTACCGGTTTCGCTCGATACAAGAGACGCGACGCTCCCGCAATGCACCGCGCGCAGAAAGGGCACCTGGAAAATGTGCCTGAATAGACTGACACTGAATAACAATGCCCTTTTTCTTGACGAACAGCACCATATTCATGATGCGTACGAAATTGTATTAACAGCTCAGGCGATGATATGTCCCTTCCGAACAACAATGCGAGCTAATAAGTGTTCTGAGGAGATATTTTAATTAAAAGGTCGAAATTCGGGGGGGGTCCTTCTTTCCCGCGTGACGTCATCACCTCCCCTTTAACGGCGATCGGAGTGTGGCAACAAAAAATGTCCACATTAGTTTGTACCTTTAAACTTGCTGTGGTCTTGCCAGTTTCATAAGGATTTGCGTTCTTTTTTCTTTGCTTTGTTAGCGTATTATTTTTGGTTACTATAAATGATCAGTTTAGTGATGATAAATGGTTTATTGTACATTTAATTTTGTTTATTTGTAAATTTTTCATGCAAATATACGAATATTAAGCCCCTTTACAATATAACTACAAATTCAAAATCTGTCAACAAAGAAGCAGTCAAAATCTGACAAATGTGTTACCCTTTTCTGTTCTTTAAGTATTTTGTGTCTTCTAAGTGTGAATTATATTGTTTCAGTGTGAGGTTAAAAAGCAGAAAACTTAATTTAATTATATTTTTTTTTCTTTTTGAATATGGATACTTTGCTGTAAGCGTAAAATATGTTAATGCAAAAATAAAAATATAAAAAAGTATAGTTTTAATATAGAACTTTATTCACTGAGAGGTTTAAACTTAAAAATGTTCATTCAAAAATAGTTGTAAATATAATAAAATGTAGTTGTAATGGTTCTGTTTACCTACTAATTTTATGGCAAATTGAATTAGCACCAATAGTCTGATTCAGCATTTAAAAACTATAATGAATAATGAAGTATAATACAATACATAAATAAAAGAATAGACAAGTTTAAAGATAAATTTGAAGCCCACCAAATAAATAAATAAAAATGACGCATTTGAATCAAGTTTAGGTCAACCATGTAAGACACAGCCATATTTATTTGACGTCTCGGACCAAACAACTTTCCACTAATAAACATAAAGTTGATCTTTTTTTAAAACGGGAACATTAAAAAGGAGGCACAGACACAACATCTGTGCTCTTAAAGGAATATTTCCATTTAAGCTCTATCAACAGCATCAGCGGCATTCGCTTTGACTCATATCTCAGTTCATAAAAGCAAACATCAGTTTGAGTTGACAGTTAAGCACTTACAGTGGAAGTCTATGGGCCAGGTGCACAATGTAAGTGCATTTCCATATGTGCGTTTTTAAAATTGCTTTTACAAACTGAGACATGAATCGAGCCTACAGATGCTGTCCAAACAGCTTAATTTGTATTTAACCCGGATATTAACATGAATAGTTATTCAAGCATTTGACCGTGAGGTAAAAACCCTTTGTTACACAGATGCAGGACAATGTTCTTATTCACTCATTTGTACACATTCAATAGACACTAAATCCTCTTACACAGGAAGTCAAACAGTTACAGGTCTACATAACCATCTGCCAGATTATATAACCAACAACACATTAGTAAGACTATGTGCAGCGAATATGACATTAAGTACTATTAATACAGAAAATGTGACATTTCACCAGAAAGTGTCAATAAACAGCACAATGGTGAAATGACATCAGTTGCTTGGCATGGCAGAGTGAATTAAAGGCACAGTCATGTTTTCTCAGCAGTCCTGCTGATGTTTGTTGGTGAAGCATTTGGATGAAGCTGAAAAACTACAAACACTTCCAAACATTCATAGAAGACAACTAGTGACATCTGGGACGGACGACCCACTTTAAAATGATCAAATGAGAGTATACTTGTGTTCTAAAAGTGTGTCCATAGCTGTCTGGAACACTAATTGATCAGCAAATCGCTGCTGTTTCCTTCCAAACAAACTTTCTGTCTGTTGCACATACGCTGTCTCTCCATACGTGCTACAGTCTAGACGGACTCCTTTGCGGGGGTCGGAGGTTGCGTTTTGTTGAAAACAATCTCTTCTCAGGCAGTGTCCATAGCAACTAGACATTCTGTTCTCTCATAAGCAGCACCTGCGGTACAGAAGAAAGGGTTACTTTAGAACAATGGCACTTTTTAGAAGTGAAATATTAAGGATGTGCATTGCAGTACCATTTTGCGTCACAGTTTCCACTTTATCAACAGTTTGCTGACATTTCTCTGAAAAAATAGCACACAGAAATACTAGTGGGAATAACATTCCAATGGAATGTGTCCTCTGAAGTTATTTAAAGAACGCTGGGATATCATGAGGTGAAGGACACTCATCAATTTGAAGCGCTTTCATTCATGCTGTGTGTGTGGGTTTGGTCCGAGTACCTGTTTTGTGCTGAATATCACTACTGTCTGAGGCAGTCTCTGCTGGAAATCATTAAAAATAAATGAAACAAATTATTATGACATTGAAGCATTTGTTAAATTAACATTTACAGTGGGTACCACTGTAAATGATCGATTCATTGTTTTAATAGCACTCATCTAGCAAACCATCAATCATGAAGCAACAGCTTTGTTGCAACTTCGAATCCTTGGTAATGTATGACACCACTACCTCTCTTTCTTTTCACTTGCCCTGCTTGCATTTCTCTTTCTGTCATGTTCTCACCTCTTTTTAAGCGTCGACGCGCAAGTTTAATCTGGTCTTGCAGAATCTGGACCCAGTCTCTGGGGCCAGGAAGCTTCTCAATTCCATTGGCTGTGCAATACTTTTCTGTGAACACTAATAATACACATACATGTAAAAAATTACAGATTTAAAAGTTTATATAAACTGAAAAAAAAAAATGGTATAGAAACAATTTTGACAATTTCACTAATTACAAAGAAATGCAAGTAACACAAATAATAATAAATATTTTCTATAATAAAAATAATACATAATATATACCAAATGTAGATACAAAATTAAAATCTGTCAACAAAGCAATCAAAACCTTAAAAATGTGTTATCCATTTTCTGTTCTTTAAGTATTTTTGTTTTTAAAGTGTGCATTTATTTATTTATTTATTTGTAATAATAATTTATAATAATAAATTAATATTTATAATAAATAATACGTTTGTGACCCTGGACCACAAAACCAGTCATAAGGGTAAATTTTTTTGAAACTGAGATTTATACACCATCTCAAAGCTGAGTAAATAAGCTTTCCATTGATGTATGGTATCACAATGTATTTTTGGTTATTGCTACAAATATACCCCAGCGACTTAAGACTGGTTTTGTGCTCCAGGGTCACGTTTCACTATTATAATAAATTTCACAATTAATTACAAAGAAATTAAAGTACACAAATAATAAATAAACATGAATTTATATTTTTCATATATACAGTACATTATTATAATATATCAAATCAAATGCTACATGATTTTTACTCAAAACTAACCCTTTTTTTAACATTTAAGTTTGAGTTTTATCTCTTAAAACTTAACATTCATCTTCCTGTGAAATATTTTGAATGACAAATAAAATCTTTTAAATAAACACCACATGGTTTGATTATTTATTATCTAATGCAATGACATTTTCAAGTGTGTCATTTTTAAGTGTTCAAATACTTTTTTAGGACCACTATATGTATGGCAGTAATTTCATAATAACGTTCTCCTGTACACTGATGTTGTGTAAGTTCTGGTCTGGTTTAGTTACATTCACAAACCTTTAATGGCTCCGACTATGTTTTGATCGAGTCCTTTCCTGGTGTCGTTCAGACCTCTCTTCCTCTTGCCGTTGGGCAGTGAGTTTGCCAGTGTGGTATCATCAAAGAACGCACACACCAGTTTCCTGAAGAGCAGGCTGCCAGAGCGAGTGTAGTTCAGTAAGATAGAGTCCAACTGTGCTTTAGGAATAAATATGTCATAATCCTCAGCCAACTGCACCTCCGGCTGGGAAAAACAGACGGGTGGGATATTAATAAAAGGAATTAATACACGCTCATGCACTTCGGAATTAACACATACAATAACACACAAACAACTGAATAATCCAAGATTTCACTTTTAGTCAGGTGAGACTAAAGTAGATCATATTAATAATATTTTCTGAGACATATGCTCATACATACACACTCTTGTCAGAATAAACACATAAACTAGACAATTGTGAAACCATATTTATGTACTCAAGCCCTTCTGTTGTTTCTAACCTTCACTCATTCTGCTGAGAGAGAAAGACATAGCCAGCTATCAGTCTGACGGGTGCAAACACGGTCCAAAATCAGAACTTGCCAAGCGTGAAAATGTGCTTTGGCAAGTAAATAAAACAAAGTTACTGGCTAGCTCACTGAATGCTTCTTTTTAAAGAATTTAATCATGCAAGCTTTTAAATCACAGTCTATGACAAAAAGAATATTCAAATTTGAGGATTGGTGCTTGCTGCCGAGATTTTTTATATATGTGTGTGTGTGTATATACGTATATATATATATATATATACACTGAACAAAATTATAAACGCAACACTTTTGTTTTTGCCCCCATTTCTCATGAGCTGAACTCAAAGATCTAAGACTTTTTCTATGTACACAAAAGGCCTATTTCTCTCAAATATTGTTCACAAATCTGTCTAAATCTGTGTTAGTGAGCACTTCTCCTTTGCCGAGACAATCCATCCACCTCACAGGTGTGGCATACCAAGATGCTGATTAGACAGCATGATTATTGCACAGGTGTGCCTTAGGCTGGCCACAATAAAAGGCCACCTTGCGACATCTGTGGCATTGTGCTGTGTGATAAAACTGCACATTTTAGTGGCCTTTTATTGTGGCCAGCCTTAGGCACACCTGTGCAATAATCATGCTGTCTAATCAGCATCTTGATATGCCACACTTGTGAGGTGGATGGATTATCTCGGCAAAGTAGAAGTGCTCACTAAAACATATTTAGACAGATTTGTGAACAATATTTGAGAGAAATAGGCCTTTTGTGTACATAGAAAAAGTCTTAGATCTTTTGAGTTCAGCTCATGAAAAATGGGGGCAAAAACAAAAGTGTTGCTTGTGATGCAGACTCTGGCTCCAAACGAATCTCTACTGCGCAGACTCTGACTCCAAATGACGTCATTTACTCGAGATGGCAGCGGCCATACTGAGATGCTTTGGCTTCACTTTTCTATAGTGGAAGGAAGTGGAGACGCGTCGTCCATCTTTTTTTACAATCTATGAGATATATATATATATATATATATATAGTTGAGTTAATTAAAACTACCCAGAATGCTGGGTTAAACATTTAACCTAAACACTGGCTCAAAACAGCCCAATCCCTGGGTTTGTCCATAATTCACCCAGCACTGAGTTGTTTTTAACTCAGCATTTTTTGAGCAGTTTTTCTTCATTTACCAATTCATTACCAAATCTATTCACACATGTACGGTAGTGTACCTCTGTGGTGCTTTGGCCTCTGGTGACGCTGTAGTGAGAGGAAGGAGTCTTGGCACTGGGAATCGGATCTGGGATAAATGATGTCACTGTTGGGGGTGTGTCCTCTCTTGACTGATTACACTCATTAACAGCATCGGTCTCAGCGGGTGGCGACAGAGGTGTGGTTCTTTTAGTGGGTGTGGTCAGAACTGTAACTCTGTGACCCGGCCTCCTCTTTCGGCTCCTCCTCTTGGAGATGGAGGTTCGGGACGACAGTGAGACCTGGGAGCCCTGTTTGTCCTGGCATCCTGAGAGTGCAGCAGAACACGGGTCAATGCAGCTGTAATTGTGTTCAGAGGAATTCGAGGGTAGTTCTGTTTGATTTACCTCTCTGACTTTGGAATAGTTTCCTCATGGTACGTAACTCCAGCAGAATGGCCTGCAGGGTGCTTTTGCAGTTGCACATACAGCAGCTGGGCTCAGTTTCCATGGCAGCAGGTGCAGGGGGCAAGGCCATGTCTGAATCAGAACACACATGCATCGTCAACACAACGGCCATCACTGATGATGTCTAACACCCAGAGGCTCCAAGCACCAGGCACAAAAGCCGTCTGACTTGCTGACTCCAGTGTGTGTGTGTGTGTGTGTGTGTGTCAGACTGACAGTGAGGGAGTTATTGTGTCTTTCTGTGCGTATACAGAAGGAAGACGTTACGTGTTTGCTGTGTTATCCAGAGCTGTCTAGACACTTGCTGCTGCAGTGCTAGACAGCACATCTTTCTGTAGCCCAGTCACATAATACAACTTCCCCTGGAAAGAATCCCAAAGGGGGTTCAAGTAATATCTTCTATCTGAAGTCACTTTAAGCAGAAGCATGGCTTTGCTGAGTTTAATACCAGAAAAAAAGAACAAAAGAAAGAAAAAGCAGTGCCACTAAAGGCATCCAACCTCATGATAAACTGCAGTAACTAGGTGAAGAGATCAAATAAAATGTAAATGCACTAAAATTAAATAAAAAGTGCTAAACTAAGTAATAAAATAATAAAATAAATGCACAAAAATAATAAAATAAAATAAATGCACAAAAATAATAAAAATTTAAATAAAATTAAAAAAGTGCTAAACTAAGTGGTAAGAAAAATAAATGTACTAAAATGATCAAATAAAATAAATGCACAAAAATAATAAAAATTTAAATAAAATAAAAAAAGTGCTAAACTAGGTGATAAAAAATAAAAAAATTAAATTAAATTAAATAAAGTGAACAAATGGAAAAATACAGTGATCCAAATTTGTCATACCTACAATGTTTCAATTTCACTGCATTAGATTTTGAAATTGTCCAACCAAGTGGCATCTGCAACCAAACGATGCTATGATATAATAATGAAACACGTGTTCAATTCATGAAGTGAATTGAGTAAATGGGTAAATTGAGAAAATGTGCTGGCCATAAATATTTGTTACTGAACATAAAACTGTATTTTGCATAAATAAATAAATAAAAGAGCATTTCTGTAATGCACAACCATAGCAATGCCAAGGTCATGGATTCAATTTCCAGGAAGTGAATGAACTTTTTTTTTAACTTGAATGCAATGGAAGTGACTTTGGATAAAAGCGTCTATATACTGTTATCATTTAAAACCTAACAAACTTTGTTTCTGAAATGTTTGCTTGATAAGTGTGCTATATTTCTATAAAATAAATGCCACTTATTTTGACAATTTGTCATCTAATGCAATGCATTTTTGTCAATGCATTCAAATTCATACATTTTTAGCATGACTTCAATGTCAAAATATGTTTTGGGGCCACTGCATATAAATATAGCCTAATCATAGTGTGAGGAACACAGCGAAAACATGCTTTGTTTTGTTAAATGTGCTAAATAAATAAATAAAAGAGCATTTCTGTAATGCACAACCATAGCAATGCCAAGGTCATGGATTCAATTTCCAGGAAGTGAATGAACTTTTTTTTTAACTTGAATGCAATGGAAGTGACTTTGGATAAAAGCGTCTATATACTGTTATCATTTAAAACCTAACAAACTTTGTTTCAATTTTCATTTTTGTCAATGCATTCAAATTCATACATTTTTAGCATGACTTCAATGTCAAAATATGTTTTGGGGCCACTGCATATAAATATAGCCTAATCATAGTGTGAGGAACACAGCGAAAACATGCTTTGTTTTGTTAAATGTGCAAACTTGACAGATTTTGCACATTTAACAAACCTCCTGAAAGTAATCAAATTGCTTCATTGTTTAGAGACTCACCATTAGCTTTCGAGTGATTGAGCATCCTCTGGGTTTTGGAGCGGGTGCCGTACTGCCTGTGAGTCATCAGGACTGAGCTCCAGCCGTACTGGAGATGTTCAGGGGCCGGGCTCTGAGCCACAGGCAGGCTGAGAGCCTCCTCCTGAGGCTCCTGTTTGAGGGTCTCACCCTCTCGTCCAACCCGCTGGTACACTCGTCCTGTCTTGTCACTCAGCAAGCGCATCATGCCTGTTATCTGCTTCTTTATCTCCATCCCTTCATCACCTAACCAGACTGAGAGACACAGTTAACACACAGAGCCTGCACACAATCATGAAGTGTGTTATGATGAACGACAGCTACCTTCAGTCTCAGAAGCATCCAGGGCATCTCCTTCAGTGTCATTCTGGTCTACATCATCCATTTCATGGCTAAAATCTAAACGAATCACAGCAGAGTTTTCACATCATTATGAGGTCATGATACAATTTCATTCAGAAATGGGCCTTTTATTCAAAGGAGAGTAGAGAAAACTATCTATCTATCTATCTAATCTGATCATGTCTAGGTAATGTTGGTGGTTTAAAAAGTATGCTTAACACTTTAGTATCAAGTTGATTGTTCATGACTATTTTTTATAAAAACTGCAAAACAAAACCACAAAATGAATTTCATATTTGATTAATGTCCAATAAAAACTGGGATCCTCAGATATAAGATATACATCAATATACATGAAATGAATGTAATAAAAATGCAATGAATATTGACGTTAGATTCCCTGTATTAAATCAATTGTCAATAATCAATCAATTGTCGTTGTGTTGACGATGCTCAGTACCTATTAAAAATAAATAGTTTTTTATTTTACTTTCTCTTTATTTTTATTTTTATTATTATTATTATTATTATTATTGTGTTGTGTTTATTGGTATGATTTATTTCTCCCATACAGATATATACAGCGCTGAGGATAAAGATCACCCAAGACTAAATAAATTATACACCATACATGAGTGGTATAAAATCTATCCGTTTTATATCAGTTAAGACAATAAACTTTTTTTGTCAGCTATATTATATACATTATATTATATTATTATATTATAACTTTTGGATGACTGTGTACATTGTAACATACTAGAACTGACAGTCAGATTTCTGACAGTGCATATGTCAACAAAAATAGATAAATAAGGGAAAATAAAAATGATCGAATTGTCAAGAACATAAAACATAAAAACAGTCAAATATCAACAGAACATGAGGAGTTTTCAGTATTTTTAACAGTCCTATTCATTTTTAAAAGCACAAATATTGCATATACTAGGCTCTCAATTTGGATGAGCTGTTAAAAATGTTAGATGAAGTACAGCAGGACGCTGCTTGACATGTTGTGATGTCACTCATAACAGCAGCTGTGTGCGTGACGTCTGTGCGGTGCAGATGTGATGAAGTGATGCTGCAGGACCACCTGTAGGCTGCGTGACTGTGAAGAGCTGCATCACGTTCACGCAGCAGACAGACATGTATTGTATTCCATCACACTTGAAGAAGTGCACAGGGACAGACTAAACGCATCAGAAGAACAATGAAATTGTTTTTTACTACGAACGCCGCCGACAAACATGTGATTAAACACAACGAATGATCCAAACCATTCGAACAGAACGTAGCGTCCGACACTGTGACGGTGCGAGCAGGACAAAGAGGGAACGATACATTGTATCACAGGTGCATTCCAGAGTGCTGACGTAACGCTTCCGATGCGCTCTATTGTCTGCTTTCATCTGTCTGCTTACCTGCATCATTCACCAGTTTAAAGCTCTGCGATTTCCTGCTCCGCTTCCTCTCCACAAACTCCATTTTAAGGGCAGAGCGCTGAAGAGGCAGAATCCAGCCCAGGTCATTAGCACCACACAGGCTCTTTAATCACTGACAAACTCATTAAGTCCAGCTGATGATGAGTGAAGCGAACCTGAGCTTTAATAATAAGCGCGGCTCTCTCTGGACTGATGATGATGATGATGGCGGTGAGGAGGAGGAGGAAGATGGACTGGACGCGTTTACATTCTCCTGCGGGGCTGCTCGTTTATGATGTAAATAAATAAACCTCTTAATTCTTTCAGAATTCGTCACGTCTATTCCTTTGCGCCACCTGATGGTCGCTAATATTTGTGGGGCGCAAATACGAGGGTCCAGATTTACATTGGACAGACTGGAGGAAAATGACTCAGTCAATAGCTTTCTGTTGTCAGGAGGAGAAGAAACTTTCCTGTCAGTTTTGACAGTCGGTGACTACTCTCACAAAGAAGTAATAGCCTACGTTGAAAAGTGTAATTTTTTTTTAAATCATAAATGTTTAGACTATGTTTTAATAACGGAGAGCGCGCCGCGAAGTAAAAGCGGAAATAAAGATCAAAGATCATTGAATATTATAATATATATATAGTAGTGATGACCGCTGTTCAGTTAACAAGCATTATGGACCAAATAAATAAAAATAAACACAAAATATCACCTAAAATAAATTAATCAATTAATTTAAATAATTAATATTTCAATGCAACTGATATTCGTACAATAAAAATACACCATATGTTTAATATACGAGATGAAGGAGTTTCGTCCAGCTGGTTTTAAAAAGATACAAATACAAACTCTATTCTTTCTCTTTTTATTTTCTCTTAATTATATTGCAAATAATGCAGAGATGAAGTCTGCGATTTCGTGCACTCTTCAAACTTTTTCCGGCGTCAGTCTCATATTTGTCCACTAGATGGCAGTAATGAATCAGCTTGCTCTCAGCAGCCAGACATCTAGAACTAGAAACGGTGAACGGAACAGTAGCTTTGTCCAAATACCCACCCTTGCGGTCTTTGCACTTGACCACTTATATGAGTTCGACACACGCTTGTGGTCTTCATGCTCACTTGAACACTTGGGCCAAATACAGGAAATACGTCATATAAGTAGTCAAGTGGTCAAGTGCAAAGACCGCAAGTGTGGGTATTTGGACAAAGCTAATCTTCCTTTAGCAACTTCCCCTGAAAATCAGTTGGCAACACTGGAACAGAAGCGTCTAAACTGTTTCCCGTTGGATGTTTATGTAAAAAAGAGGCACATGTTTTGATAAATAGTTTTTGATAAAGAGTTTTTGTTATTTATTTTTTTTAGTTATGGACACACTCAAAGCAGAGATCGCGAGGAAAAGAAAACTCATTGAGGAGAAAGAGCTCGTAGATGTGAGTAAGTTAGCGACTGTTCTAGAATAGGGTACGGTTTACACTTTACATCGATGTGTCTCTTACAGCTGTTTTTATGCTTATGCTGTTGTGTGCTGATATGTGGGTTTGTTGTTTCTCCAGGACTCAAAGAAATACTTCAAACGGGCTGATCTTGCGCGAAAGGAAGAGGAGGATTATTACAGGAGATGTGGATACAAGCCAAGGTATAAACTCCAGCTGTGAATACAGACAACATTACATCATGATACACTCATGTATTCACTTAAACATTCAACTACCTTCTCACGAGGTTGAACACAGCTGCTCGAAAACACATTTAACCTCACTGTACCATTATTTGTAGTGTAATCCGTTTAAAGGGGTCATATGATGCGATTTCAATGTTTCCTTTCTCTTTGGAGTGTTACAAGCTCTTGGTGCATAAAGAAGATCTGTAAAGTTGCAAAGACTAAAGTCTCAAATCCAAAGAGATATTCTTTATAAAAGTTAAGAGTCAACCACGCCTACCTAAAGCGCCTCGTTCTAACACGCCCCCACATACCTACGTCACGATGTGGGAAGATTTGCATAACGCCGCCCAAATGTTCACGCAAAGAAAGAAGGCGTAACTTTTATTCTCCCTGTAGTGTTGTTGCCGCCGCCGCCGCCATGTTGTGGAGTCGCTGTGCGTTTCGTTGTGAAAGCACAAATACACAAAATAATGTTCTTTTTAGCAACATCATATGACCCCTTTAATAAATGTCTAGACCAAGTGTTATCAATCTTTTAGCTGAAACGGACCCTCAAATATGATGAGCCCCAGTTTTAGATGACACACAGGGACCATCTGCTTGTCTGTCAGTCATCCACTGTGGCTTTAAAAGAAATGAACTGTCCCATTTAGAAAAGTGTCTTCTATCCCATACTCTCACACACTCACAATTTACTCACCGTCAGGCTGTCCAAGATGTAGATGAGTTGTTTCTTCGTCAGAACAGATTTGGAGAAATTTAGCATTACATCACTTGCTCACCAATGGATCCTCTGCGGTGAATGGGTGCCGTCAGAATGAGAGTCAAAAGAGCTGATTAAAACATCACAATAATGCACACGACTTCAATGCATCAATTAATGTCTTGTGAAGTGAAAATCTGTGTTTATAAGAAACAAGTCCATCAAGACATTATTTAACTTCAGACCATTGCTTCTAACTAAAATATGAGTCATCTATATTTAAAAATACGAGCCACTTCTGGCCAAAATACGAGTCCATAATACCAATTCTTCCAGTGTCCATCCACTGTTGTCCTTTTACTGCAAAATCCAGTGACATATTTGTTTAGAACTGTTTTAACTTTAAAACAGTTCTAAACAAACTAACCTTTAAACTGTGCTTGATCTGTGCATATTTCTCTCATATTTGACTTTTTCACTGGAGAAAGCAATATTATGGATTATGGACTCTTATTTTAGCCAGAATTGACCGTTTAAAGTTCCAACATTTTAATGATGGATTTGTTTCTTACAAAAACGTGCAGCTTTTCACAAGACATTAATTGATGGACTGGAGTGGTGTGGATTACTGTGATGTTTTTAGCAGCTGTTTGGACTCTCACTCTGACGGCACTCATTCACTGCAGAACATCCATTGGTGAGCAAGTGATGTAATGCTAAATTTCTCCAAATCTGTTCTGATGAAGAAACAAACTCATCTACATCTTGGATGGCCTGAGAATAAATTTGCAGCAAATTGTCATTTTGGGGTAAACTATTCCTTTCAGAAAGCTCTTTCTCACTAGTTCTCCTCTCATCCTGGAGTGGTGTCTTCTGTCTGCTGTGTATCTCTTCTCATATTCTCTTTCCTACTGTCTGTGTGTGTGTTCTGTGAGTGTAGGTTTCTAATGAGCAGCCTGTGCGACAGGTAGGGCTCAGGCAGACAGAATGCATGCTGCCAGACAGATGTTTGACCGGGTTTCAGCATGACTGAAGAACATTTGCCTTTGCTCCCAGTGTTGCACAAAGCTGGAAGCAGCACTATCTAAATTTTCAGCCCAGCCGCATAACGATCACAGTAAAACCGGTGCCCTTATGTGACAGAGATGCCCACCCAGGAGCAAAGCACAAGTCGTTTGAATTCTAGATGCCTTGCTCTCTCATTTGTGCAGTTCTCTTTGGGTGGGACGTTCGCTTTCAGTGCTATCAGGCTAAAGTTAGCATTTGCCAAGATCTCCTATTGCACCTTTAAGCGTCCTTATTTGGTTTTGATATTGCATGCATGGTGTGTTAAATTAAAACCGGTGTCAAGATATAGCATGGCCAATCAAATTATATATGCAGTTCTTTGCGGTTCACCCATTGCATCCTGGGAGAATTATGTGCGCGCACATTTATATAAGATTAGATGAGGATTTGATCACATTTTTAAAATGCATCGCTGCATGAGTATATAGAGAACTATTTGTTTTAGGCCTTTTATTCTGTAAAATCTTGCCAGGATTGTTATTTATCAGCTTATTATTTTGCAAGCAGCCCTTCTTAATCTTACAGTTATATGCTTTGCAGTGGTATCAGAATAATTGAACAGTCCTTAAAATATATGACTCTTTTTTTTTTTTTGTCCAAGCTGGAAAAGACTGTCCAATCCTGTGTTAGAACTGGAGCTCACAGAGGAGAAGCTGCCAATGACGCTCTCTCGACAGGAGGTGGGTCAGCCAATCAGAGCTCACCAGATGAGGTTGTTTTAGTTCTTGGATGAATAATAAATCTTGTGGCTGTGTGCGGGTGATCAGACGTCTGAGGGAACGTGGCGAGCCCATCCATCTGTTTGGCGAATCCGATTATGATGCTTTCCAGAGACTCCGGAAGATCGAAATTCTAGCACCAGAAGTAAACAAGGTAAGATCCACCTCTCCTCTCGCCATCTTCACACTCATGTCATATAGTGTATGTTTATTTACCGGGGAGGAAAAAATGGAATTTCCCTGCAAGAAAAGTTCTGTCAAGATGGACTCGTGCTGAATTTGACACCATTTTTAAGGCTTACCTTGTCTGTGTGTGTGTAGGGATTGAGGAATGATCTGAAGGCTGCCATGGATAAGATCGATCAGCAGTATCTGAATGAGATTGTCGGTGGAGCAGAGGGCGCTGAACTGGACACACAACACGATCTCAAAGTGCATGAAGAAAATACCACCATTGAGGAGCTGGAGGTAATAGGTAGATATTTGTTATCATTATTTTAACTTAAACACTAAACTAGTTTTACCATTTACTGCATTTTTACCTTTAGCAGCTAATAAATAATAAGTCTTGCACATTTACAGAAAACAGATTACTTCCGCATAGCAAAATAATTACAGCACATCAACTCCTGCAAGTACTTCTATCATGGTCCCACTAGGTGGCACTATAGTCTTACACTTGAAATCTAATGTTCTTCATAACTGAAAGAACTAGACCAGGGTTTCCAAACTGGGGTTTGTGTTGATGAAATGCTAGTAATGAATCAAATCCTAAAAATGTAAAAATAAAAACACTTACTAAAAAGAAATATTTTGTTTACCTGTGTGTGCTATGACCATTAGAGACCATCAGAGAACAGTGGATATGAGAATTTGTTAAATTCTGAAAAGGGGATCCTTACAAGTAAATCTTTTAGGTCAAAGGGGTTCAGCTGACAAAAAAGTTTGGGAAACCCTGAGTTAGACTATCAACAATGGTATAGTAACTGTCTGTCACAACTGTCTGGATACTAAAGCTCCTATGGCTTTAATAAATTGTATAATATAACAAAAGATATGTGATGCTCTATAACTGTTACATTCATGTTTAATAACCTGTATTAAACAGCCTTGGGAGCGTCTCTTGGCACTGGCGGTGATGTTAGAGACATGGACATCATAAATAAAGTTTTAAGGGTATGTTTTGTTTTTTTAAGCTGTATTTAAAAAAAAATTCAAATCATAAATCATAAAAATTTTCAATCCCTTTTGGAGTGTTTAAATCTTGTACTGATTTGATAGTAATGCATTTAGACAATATTCTAATTAGTTAAATATTTACAAATATGAATTCATGATTTAATGAGAATCTGATGCACAATTTAAACGTGTAATCATTTTATTTTGTGTGCTTGTATATGTATTTTTAAAGTTAATTATTAAATTACATGGTTTGTATTTTTTTTTTACGCATTGTTTGTTTCAACTTGTAAGTAAAGAGAGGTCTTAGGCACTTCATCTAAAATAAAGTTGATTTTTATTATTATAGTTTTTGCTGGGCGTGTGGGCTAAAGATCTGAACAGCCGAGAGGACCATGTGAAGCGTAGTGTCCAGGGCAAACTCGCCAGTGCCACCCAAAAACAGACTTATTTGGAACCTCTGTTCAGAAAACTACGTAAGAAGGTATGCTGTTCTACAAGCTTTTTATACAGTATTAGGAGATTATTAGACTCACAGGCTCATTGTGTCTTCTATATATAGAATTTGCCAGCAGTCCATCACAGACATAAAGTTCATGCTGGAGAGGGAATATGTTAAGGTATGTAGTGTCAAAGTATTATTGCAATACTTTGACAGTTTGTAATTGGTATATTTGTGAGGAAACCCAACTAACACTCTGTGCACATACAGGCAAACTATGCTTATCTGCAGATGGCTATAGGAAACGCTCCGTGGCCCATCGGTGTGACCATGGTAGGTATCCACGCTCGTACTGGACGTGAGAAGATCTTCTCCAAACACGTCGCCCATGTGCTCAACGACGAGACCCAGAGGAAATACATTCAGGTCTGAAATGATATTAGTTATATTACATAGAGCGTTGTAATTTTTAGCAGATCAGTGATTGTCTTTTTTGTATTTTCACAGGGGCTGAAAAGATTAATGACAATCTGTCAGAAACATTTCCCGACAGATCCCTCAAAGTGTGTGGAGTATAACGCTCTGTGACGTACGAATCACAGCATTCAAAGTCATGTCACGTCATATTGTACAATGTCCGGCTGTCTCTCATTCTCTCGTGTTGTAAATAACTTATTGACTGTAAATATACACCAATCTTGAGAACATACATGTGGATCTCTACAGTGTTTTTTTAAATAAATGCTGATGTTACTGTGGGATACAGGAGTGATCTTTTCATTACATTCACGGATGCTTGGATTTGAATGTGTCTTTGTTACTGAGCTGAACACTACAGAACGTGTAAATTCATGAACAAACCAAGAGATGTAGGCCTGTCCCTTTACAGACAGGAAATATTCCTTTTAAGGATGAATGTCACGAAGACTCGCTATCAAAACAAGTCCAAAAATGCTAAAATCACATCTCGTGACTTTATCTGCCCTCCTGAGATGAGTTAAAGGAAGTCTTGAGTCACAGGAAGAGTGACTGACTTCCTCACGCTATGACCAAATCAGTTTTAAAGGGGTCATATGATGCGATTTCAATTTTTCCTTTTTGAACCTTAAACCGCATAAACACATTTCATTACACCAAATACACAAAATAATGTTCTTTTTAGCAACATCATATGAACCCTTTAAAAAAAATTTAATATGTCTTTTGATCAATTTGGACAGCTTTAAAAACAGTAAAATTAGATATGATTTAGTGCAACATTTTGAATGGATTTCATTCCCTTACAACCTGTTCATCCATGCCAAATCCAATACGCCATCCAAGCTGAGAGGGACAATATTCAGAACAACGGTTCATCAATTGGGAATTTCAATGGCAGATTCATAACTTAAACTTGGTCCTCTGTAATACTGAACATATGCTTGATATAAACGCATACATGAACACACGTGTACATGCTGTTCAAAGTCACACACACACTCACACACATGTAGGTGAGAATGAACATAAATATGCAGCACATATACACAGACAAAAAGGGAGGGGGATATAGTGCTAAAGAGAGAGAGATACAAGAACTACAGATGTTAAATAACACCAATGTCAAACAAGAAACAACCGTATTAGACAAGTATGTCATGGTTTCCCACCACAAACAGCCTCAAAACCTCTTCCTGGGTCATAAATGTGCTGTGATGTCATATTTGAGGTATTTGGGTAGAACACATTTCATTACACCAAATACACAAAATAATGTTCTTTTTAGCAACATCATATGACCCCTTTAAAACATGAACAAGCCAACTTCTGATAACTTTGGCCCTTGCATTTATGCTTATTTCAAATCCGGGAAATCAGATTCATTTTAGTGATTCGCTTTTCATTGATTGATTCACTTTTGAGGGGTCAGTCTGAAGTTTTCTTAAAAAATGACAGAACTGCAGGGGGTTGTAAGTTGATGAAAAGCTAATAATTTAATTTATTAAAGGGTTATGGCATAAAACTCACACTGTAGTTTTACTGCCAAATGGACTTCTCTCTTAACTAGTCTCTAGAGATGTAATTTAAGATTTTTCACTGGATTTATCTTCTAAAACAGGTAAGGTTTTAGAAAGACATTGATTTTGCATTGTGTTTTTTGTAAAGAGGGAAACAAGAGCATTGTACATTTATTTTATCATTGGATTTATACAAATTAATTTTGGTAGGATTTAGCATTTGCATTTTTGGCTAAAAGGACACATGTTGTAATGCAACAAAGAAAAGGTCATATTTTATGGTGTTTATTTTAAATTATGGTATATTATAAATGTACTTGTTATGGTTACACTTTATTTTAAGGTGTCCTTGTTACAGAGTAATTTTAAATTAAAGTACTGAGTAATATTAATGAACTACATGTACTTACTATGTGGTTAGGGTTAGGATTATGGTTTTCCTTAGGTTTACTGGCATGTAATTATGCAAAATTTCCTGTTATTATAATAAGAAGTACATGTAACGTGTAACAATTAAGGACACCTTAAAATAAAGTGTTACCACAATTATTTATCCACAATTGTAAATGGGCATCACAAAAACCTACTTTAAACCTCTGTCTAAGTCTGTGCAACACTTTTTTAAAACAAAAAAAAAAAAAAAAAAAAAAAAAAAAGGTCACTACTAACACAAAGATACAACAAAGCAAAAATGACTGTAAATTACTGCAAAGCCTTAAATCTATTCTTTGATTACGGTGTCATCTGCTAATCAACATGCTGCAATTCTAAGTAATATTCTTATGTTTATCTCAGTCTTTGCTGTTATCATAATTACCTCTATAAGTTCATTATTTAAAATGTTGCAATATATATTCATAACCTCAGGTTTCATGGCCCTAATATTGTCAGAGCTAGAGCAGATCTCTCAGGACTGTGGAGAAACCCCAGACTCCAGCTCCCATCACCCCTTGCTGCAGTTTCCACGGTGATGAAAGAGTTGCGATCATAAACACACCAATCCCAAACTCCCAGGAGGACACACAGGATATACGTCCCTTCCTTCACACAGCATTCCTACACGCGCGCTGTTCTCACGGCTCGTGGGAGAAACGCACACACACACACACACACACACACTTTCATCACATGAGAGAATAACGGCTTCCAGCTGCTGTGGAAAGCTGTAACAGAATAGCTGCTCTGCTCCAGGCCCTGCAGGGTTCATACAGAAACATTATTCTGGAAGAATGGACTTTCTTAGCATGCGAGTGTGTGGATATTTATGCGTCACATGAATTATCAGCGACTATAACCTATGCTGGAAATTAAAGGCGTAGACGCTGTACTTTTGTCTTCTAACGAAAAAGCGTTTTTGGTCGATATATTTGGTTGCTAGTACAACAGTAGAGTATTTTTTTAGTGTTTGCTCGTCTGCAATACGTCTATAGGACGTTTCCTATCAGAAGTCAATCAGACGTCTATTAGATGTCTTTAAGATGTTTATGATTTAGAATGTATGCAAAACTGACACCTTATTACAGAAGTCTGTCAGATGTTTGAACACAGCAGATAAAGTGATCTTTTACAGACAACTTGTAGACTTATGTGTGCTATTTCAACGGAAATAAAAACTGGTCCAAACGATGTTTCAAAGCCTGGATCAAGTCACATTTATTTATCAACGGTCAAGCGTCACCAAGCATCACGCAGTGGCTTACCTGAATGAACCAGTGATTCATCATTTTGAACGAATCGGTTGGGTGGATGATTCAATCGACGTTCTCATCGTTTTGCCCCTGAAAGGTCCTGAAATAATCTGTGTTTTCGATTAATTGTAGGATTCAATGGGTCAAAATAATTAAAGGTACTGTTGAAGTATATTCGGATGCAGCCAGTGTTTTTGAACGAATCGGTTGAATCGATGATTCAATGACTCACTCATAAAAGCAGTTACCCCTGATCTATAAGATAATAGAGTACAATATAGTATAGTATACTGTAATAAAGCCATTTATAGATCATTGGTAGATACTTGTTTCATTTCTGAACGAATCCATGTTTAGATTTGAATGGATGATTCACTGAATCAGCCAAACAGTCGCCACCTGCTACTTGCAGAAAGAATCACTGAAAAACCCTAGTAATTTATTCATTTAAATCAAAGAGACATGTTGTTTTACCATGTTGTGCTAGTTTGGACAAGGCTTGGTTTCCCTGGACTTGAGTAACAGGTTTAAGTGTCTTACTCAAGGGCACAATGTTAATGGTTCATGAATCATTTCTTGTGGAGAATGAACCACCTACCTTCTGGTTTCAAGCCCAGATCTTTCAATACTACATCCCACCAGTCCTTGAACTGATAGCAGTGGTGCTTTCTACAACATCCACCAGTGTTTAATTTGGCCTACAGTCAGTTGTGAGCCTGCCAAATTTGAACAATTCTCCAAAATAACTCCAAATGCCTTGACCCTCCACACTAAGGGGTCACGCTGGTGCCCTATGAAGTCAAGCTTTCATGTTCACTGAGCACAACATCCCTCAGGGTTCCTCAAGCCCTTCACACACAGCAGGGGAATGCCATGGATTCAGTGTCGAAAATATTTCATTCAACAAAGCGTCCACTGAGCTTCACAGGAAATGGAAGATTTCTATAAACACAGCGTCTCTTGTTGTTCACATTCCAGCTGCAGTGGGTACAATAGACTCAGCTGCCCCCAAACACATATCTCCAGCATCACACTGGCTTGGCCGCCAGCACTATAACAGCGGCCACATCTCCAATGTTTGGTTTTCCAGTGTTGTGTTCCTGTTGCTGGGGGAGACCCCAAGCCATTGTCCAAGGCACAAACATCCTCACACACTTCCTGTGGGGCGATAGCACAAAATCTGTGAGTCATATTAGCACAGTATTCCAAGAAGACTGGAGGGAGTTGATCAGAACCTAAGCAGGCATTGCATGAGTCCTGTCTGTTACAGGAAGCAGTCACAGGGACTTATGGGAATTACTTGCATGTCTGCAATCAGAGCTAAAAGTAATAGTTCTGTCATCATTTACTCACCCTCATAACATTCCAAACATGATTCGTTCTCTTCCGTGGAACAAAAATGGAAAAATATATTTGGATAATAGAACAATGGAAGCTTAGAAGCACCAAAAAAGGGCAAAATTGCACCACAAAAACAGTCCATAACATTGTTGTTATTGTTAACGAAATAAACGAATAAACCTGTGCTTTATGTACAGGTATTCTACCATTTTTTGTGTGGAGAACAGATAAAAATTAAGACTGGTTGTTTGAGATCCAGTGTTTTATGTCACTGACCTTAAACCTGGAGTAACACCTTCTGACAAAATATTTGACCGTTTGTGAAGGGAACATGATACATTTATGCTTGTGAAAGGGTTTCTCTGTTTCCATGAGCATCCACACTAAGATTCTGACAGTAGGCGTGGAATGAATGAGTAAATGTTCAACAGCTGCAAGAGACTCGCATATAAACAAACAGAATGCACACATGTCCACTGGGAAATTACAGGGTAAAATGCTTTAAAGCTTAAGTCATCAGCAGGTGTTATTAGAGCTGGAGTGATGAATGAATCATACATTTATAATACAGTAGGTGATCATTACTTAATGCCAGTGTGCTTTAAATGATGAACTGTGTGGAAGGTGCTAATGTTTTCATGTCAAAATCAAACATTTGTTCTCAGAAATTACAAATTGCCTTCACTGATCAACCATTACTTATCTTTGAATATAATATTGAAATAAATCAAATCAAAAACGATTTTATTATTAATTACATTTTATAATTATTATTTTATTCTTTCAATTGTCAGTTTTTGTGAATATGCATGTACAGGTGCATCTCAATAAATTAGAATGTCGTGGAAAAGTTCATTTATTTCAGTCAACTCAACTCAAATTGTGAAACTCGTGTATTAAATAAATTCAAACAATTAAAAGAACCAAAGACTTAAACTACTTCAGTCTGTGTGCATTGAATTTATTTAATACACGAGTTTCACAATTTGAGTTGAATTACTGAAATAAATGAACTTTTCCACGACATTCTAATTTATTGAGATGCACCTGTAGATGTAAATGTGGTCAGACAAACAAATAAATAAATAAAATACACTGTAATTTAGGTCCAAAACAGGACATCCAATATATGTGACCTTGAATGCAGGATCAAAGCAAAACACTTTTCTTTCTCTTTTCCCCCCATTAAAATTATTCATGTTTTCGGTGACACAACATTGACATACATTTGCATATTTCTAAGAAGCATTCAGATTTGGCAAATCAAATTTCAGTTTCATGTACTTGGTATTTCAATCAGAGGGTGTGATTGTCAGCTTCACCTGCGGCTGATCTCATTACACATGCAGGGACATAATCCACCAAGGTGACATGCGGAAGAATTTCAATTACATCTGGAGCAAGCAGATCATCACCTTCATCCACCTGGAGGGGCATGTTGCATTATGAATAACCATAAACATACATTAACAATGCATATTCATTCATATGGGAAACAAGAGATCTGAATAATAGCAATAAAGTGATTTCACGCTTCGGTTTAGAGAACATTCAGCAATAATTTATTTCAGAATCTCAAGAACCACCACATGTCTCATCTGGAAAATTCAGTATCCGTTGCCAACAACACGGTTTTTGAAAAATGTTACTATACAAATTCTTAATAGAAAAAAGAATAAATTAACTGTGGAATTTGGTTATATTTAACCCGCCCAACAATTCCACTTTATTTTTTCTACAACACCATTTCATTGTGTCCGGTTATGTCTGGAAACATGCTCTATTGTCAAGATGAAGTGAGAAGACAGTTTAGTAACTAACGTACTTCATTTTGCACGACTGGTATTAAAACTATTGACAACAGTTAGGAAAAGTCTACAGCTAGGAAACCAAAGCAGTAACTGGTCTTCCTGTAGCACCTGAACGTGTTGTTGCTATTTCCCAGCTTAAAGACTCGAAAATAAAACGAATACTGATTTATAAAAATCATTAAACGAATGCTTTTACGATTTCTTTTAAAAGAACCCAGTTTCCACAGTCCTGCCTATAAATGTTGATAAATGTGTTAGTTGTTTTTTTTTTTATATAAAAAATTATGTTTTTGTTATAGAGTACAGGTAGACGAGAGGAGTGAGCTCACATTGGCCTAAAAGGGTACGAGGTCTGAATGACCTCTAAATGAAGGGCTGTTTTTACACCGGGTTTTAGTTTTAACATCAAGATGCATAACACAGTGTGCTGAGCATGCACAAAAATAATCAACAATCAATTTCAGGGCAGATAAAAACGTCTGGTTTACTTATAGGCCCTTCATGGAACATGAATCAGATGACTTTTAGATTTAATGTCTGGTGATTTGGACCCTTTTGAACACACATTTGTAATGACTGCTTAGGTTAACACACAAACTGTTGACTTTTTTGAAGATCTGTCGAGTTGTAACGGCAAAGGGTGTGCTTTCAGCTACCTGTTTCACGTACAATGTTTCGTATCTCGCAGTGTGAAACAAATGCGGTCTTTAGCGTTATGGCTTGATGTTTCCTCGGTCAGACGATCGAGGCGAGGGGCACACGTGGTTTCGGATCTTGTTGACTGCATGATAAAAGCATGAAACACCCTGTATTATCTGAGCTTGTAGTTTCTTACCGGCTGCTTTTAAAATGAAACACCAGCTTTAATCGCGTCACATTCTGGAATGCTGTTCTCCTGAAAGCCTTTAACAGCTCAGGGAAGAGGTAACGTTATTTTCATTGAAATATTGTGTCGGTGTGCCACGTTGCGTTGTGCTCATCTGACTTTTGATGGTTTTTTAAATAAGAATGTAATGTCATAGTGGTGTTACAGTTAAGTAAAATCCTGAATATTAAGAACAGATACGTAAAAACAGGAAACCCATAAGGCCAGGAGTGTTTGGAGAAGGTTTTTTTGTGTGTCTCGTTACTTCACTGATGTCACAATACTATACGCGGGGGTTTGTGACCGTTCATGCAGTGTGGGCATACAGCAGGGCATTGTGGGATGTGCAGTTTAGGCTTAGAGCACCATAGTGGCTAGTTGCCGGTTGCAGCCTGAGTTGCAGTACTTCACAGATCGGTCGTTCAAAGCCGAGGGTCATGCTAAAGCCTCTAAGCTAAACGTTTTCAGATTTGTTGTACAGCTATGGCTTCTAAGTTAGCTAATGTTCTGCAAAAATGGACCAGAATCGATGAACTTGAAAATAACAAATCAACATTACGCACAAAGACCACAATGTTTTGAATTTCCTCGGAATGACGTACTTGTGACGTAGTAATCTTGAGCGATATGATATCAGGGCTCATCTTTCAATCCAGAACGGCCGAAGAAAGGCTTCTGCCTTTTTTAAATGCTCTATTGTTATTCACAAAGTATCAATGTTCACAAACAGTGGGAGGGGCTTATGATGCACTCCGGTCCAATGAGGAGTGGCGTTGTAGGATGAAGGAGGGGCTTCTGGTCACATACTGTTTTTTTTAACAGAACTGAGAACATAAAGATCTACAAAGATGGTTAACGCCAAAGCAATCCATCGGAATGTTTTTTTGTGCATGAGAGAGAACGACGCCGGCTCCCTGACATCAGTGCAGAGGGACACACACAACAGCAGGGGACGAATGTCTATTTTAGCATGTGTGTGTGCACGAGTGGGGTTCACTTATAGTACAATGCGCATAAGACATCTCTCTAATGCACACTGATCCAGCGATGGATTAAACACGGAGGGTTTGTGCATACGGAGAAACTGGCTGCCAGCTAACTGGGTCGAAGTTGAAAAGTCAGAGTGGAAGGGTCAGACAAGGTCAAGCTCAGTTCATTTAGACTCTTGTATTCCCATAGTTCATAAGCACTGTACCGCCGGATATACAGAGAGACAGAGAGGAAGGAGAGGTCGAGGTGGTACTGGCTCCAGCCACAGGTGTTTTCGGATGAGTTGAGGTCCAGACTGTGGTCAGACCTGCCTTCTGAACACTCTTTTAAAGAGAGAGGGATGAGGGATGACGGTTTAGACGAGCGTTCCCGGCTTTGCCTTCTCGTGCCCGTACCACTGTACGTCCACTATCTCAGAGCACAGGGGACTGCTCAGGAAACAACTATCGGAGAATGGCGATCTGCAGATGAGAAGTAGAGGAAAGTGTCAGACATTCTGACATTTCATAGGTATATTTAACAGGCTGTACATTAAATATTACATTTAATATTTTACATCTCCTTTTAAACATTTAATAGATTCATTAAAAAATTACATACACTAGGTCAACATTTGACATTCAGGCAGAGGTGGGTTAGTGAGACACACACAGAGAGAGAGAGAGAGAGAGAGAGGTTAGCATTTGTGGGTAGCCGTGATCAGTTAATGTAGAGTGAGTTGTGTAATTTTGACACTGGGGTAGTTCTGTTACACACTATTAAAGTGAACAACACAGACAAAGCATTGGTACAGTTAGGTGGATGTCTAAACCAAGAGAATGTGCTCCAAGTCCCAAACTTTGACCAACATCCTCAAATATGTCTGTTCTTTGAAGTGAATACCCACTGACAAACAAAGCTGTGCAATCTACAGGAAAACCAAGCCAATTGTGCAATTTTGGAAGAAACCAAGAACAGCACAATGAAAATATGAAGTATATATAAACATTCATGGTCAAAGTTTAGTGCAAGGAAAACCATATCAGCCTAGCCTAAAAGCATACTCATCATCTAGAGTGATGCAAATCACTGACAAATATTGCAAGTGATTTTTTTTCACACAAATCTATTGACATTGAATAAAATGCAAACTTAATTATGAGAGAAAAAAATCTAACAACTAATTTAAAATGATTTGTCCTTCGGATTAGGATGAAAAAAAGTGTCACTCATTTTTTTTTGTATTATTACATGATTTTGTTTGGTAAGTCCATCTAAGAAACTACAGAGATGCAGTACTTTATCTAACAAGCCACTGGAATACTAGATACTATGTTGTGCTACTGTGAACTAACTACTGATTAGACATAATTAGCTCCTTCTAGACCATCTACATTTCAAGAAAATAATATTGGACTACAAGGCATTAGACCAGACCACCCTGACAGCCTCTATATACACACACACACACACCTCACAGCAATGTACTTAAGTTGACACATAAAATAGGTCTCATTCCACCACTCTTTCTGTCTCTGTCATACACACTAAATCACTGCAGTAGAAAGAATTTATACACAGTAAAGTGAAATGTACAGACCTTACCTAAAGGACACAGTATATGTGAATGAAATGTGAATGTGAAAATGAGGTTGTGAGGGTGAGAAACACAGTTTGCACCATATTTTACCCTAGTGTACCTGGGTGTTGATTATTCATAAATCATGGGTTGTGAAAATAAGACAAGACAGTATAACATGTTAAATTAACTTTTTTTCCACAGCCTCAAATTCATCTATCTATCTATCTATCTATCTATCTATCTGACAAAAAAATTAGCCACAATCAGGAACCATGTTTGCATCTAATTTATGATGTTAACTCTGACCGAAGTCTTGCAGGTATCCATATCTTGTTGCATCATTTATATTTGATCTGCTTACCTGGTGACCCCTTCACTAGTGTCCCTATTCGTCCTCCACGGCCATCTGAAGCATTGGAGTTGGTGTGAGTGACGCGGCTGTGCTCCTTTATCGATCCAGATGAGCGCTGGTACCAGCACCGCAGCTCCTCTGACACCGCTGCCCGCCCCCCTCCTCCTCCTCCTTCCCTGCCCAGAGACGGAGTCCTCACAATCTGTGAGCGGGAGGGCGTCAACCTCCCGCTGCCACCACCCGCTTCCCCATCCTCCCCGGAGCCCCACCCCTCCTTATAAAGCCCCCCGGCTGTGTATGAGTTGGAGGTCTTGAACTGTGCCTTGACACTGTAGTGCCCCTCCTGGTCGTTCTCCAGGCTGCGGACAACCACGGCGCTGGGGCTGCTGCCCTCCGTGTACAGCGGGTACTCTTTGATGCGATACTGCGAGGAGGGTTGGCTCTGGCTGTGGAGGTACACACCCTGGTGGCTACCGCACACACCTCCGTGGGTGCTCCCATTGCGGGCCGCCAGGTTGGGCATGCTGCCAGAGCTGGACGTGCCCAGGTGTCCGGCAGACTTGTGACGTTGACGCTGCCGCTGTCGGGCTTTGGAAGGCGAGTCTTCAGCCAGCGTACAGTAGTTAGGGTTGGAGGTGGATGAGGGGTAGTAATGTTCTGAACTGGAGTGGCTGGTGCAAGATGAGCAGTCGTCGGGGACAACAGAGCCATTGCTTCCTGTCCTCTGTGGTCCTGACAGAAACAGGTCAGGGCTAAGTCCCGCCTCTGTGTCCACCTCCAAGGATAGCAGCTTCCCCTGAGACTCCAAACTGGAACTCCGGCCACGGAATGGCTGAGTTAAACTGAGAAAGAATCGAAAACTGAATTTTAGTGGATTATTCAAACATTTTTAATATTTAAATATTATATTTTTTAAAATATTTTTAATACTTTTATTCAGCAAAGATGCATTACAATGACTGATAATAACTAAGCAGCAAATCAGCATATTAGAATGATTTCTGAAGGATCATGCGATACTGAAGACTGGAGTAATGGCTATTAAAAATTCAGCTTTGCCATCACAGGAATAAATCACATTTTAAAATATAAAAAACAGAAAACAATTATTTTAAATTGTAATAATATTTCACAATTTTACTGTTTTTACTATATTTTTGTTCAAATAAATGCAGCATTGGTGAGCATAAGTGATTTCTTTCAAAAATATTTAAAAAATCTTAAAAAAAAACCCAAAACTTTGGACTTGTAGTGTATTTTGAAGAAAGATTACAAACACAAACATAATTTTTCTTTGGAATGAATGAGTTTTTTGATAGTAAATAGGGTCGATTTTGAATTTATGTTTGGTTTTCATTTTATTTTAAATGTATGTAGTTGTAAATAAAAATAAATGAATAAATAAATAAATTATATTATATACATATTAATTATATTATTACATAAAATATGAATGAGTTGAAATATAAATCATTCATATAAAAAAGAATGAATTTATTTAGCCTAACAATACAATTATGTAAATAGTATGTTGAAAACAGGATATATACAGGAATCATGGAGTTAAATTTGATACTTTTAAGACCTTTTTTAAGACCCTTTCCATACATTTTAAGACCTCATCGCCACTCCAAGTTTTAACCGGTTACATTGGCGACACTTTAACTTACATTTACTATATATTGATTGTAAGATAGCACAACTAAACAGTCTAACTTTGTGATAACTCCTTATCAATACAACATAATTCAGAAGGGGGG
>NW_015649226.1:265227-265916 GCF_001515625.1 Sinocyclocheilus rhinocerous | reverse complement strand
AAGATAGCACAACTAAACAGACTTACTTTGTGATAACTCCTTATCAATACAACATAATGCAGAAGGGGGGAACGAAGCACAAGATAATTAATTGAGTGACTAACCAATGCAACCCAAGAAACAAGAATTAGACCAATAAACAAAACAACTGACAAAACTTATTGAGGAGGGAAAATAAAGCTCTCCGTGCTAACGGGACAATGAGTTCACACAGTATATTCAAAAGACGTATTTGTAGCATCAACTCATAACTGTCCGCAAACCATAGCTGTTTTGTGGAACACTTCTCATGACAAACACCTGACTGGTCAGACAGTTTACCTGTGATTACGGAGTGCTTGATTTGATGCAGACTTGACACAGTGTCAGTACTGCACCCGCAATGACCATGTCCCAAACATAAAAATATGTCACATACATATTTTATGTACAAAAATACATATTTTACAGTCAATGTTATGCACATTGATCATAAACACAGCTCAAAGGCTTCCTTCTAGTGGCCCTCCACAAAACATTTAGCAGTTTTATTACAGGTAGAATGCAAAATGTTGGAGTACAAGCATTTCAGTCAAATGTAATTTATGCCATATTTCAAACCTTTAACCCAATGGGGAAAATCAACCCATGGCAACAGTTTAAAATCAGCAGTTTAAAATCATTGACAAATATCTTATATCGTAATGTGT
>NW_015649226.1:263402-264250 GCF_001515625.1 Sinocyclocheilus rhinocerous | reverse complement strand
GCACACATATATGTGCTTCATTTTCACTGGAGGAAACAGCTGTGTGTGGTGTGATGAGGGGTGAACGCAGCGAAAACTTAGGCTACAGTAGATGGGGAACCGATTGATATTTTGTAAACTGTATTTATGACAAAGAACAGAACTGCACAGATGCAGATATTATAACAATCTATCGTTAAACACACACCATGTCCTCTGTTTCTCGCTCTGCGCCGCCGCGTTCTGCTGATTGAAAAAGAACGCACTGAAAGACGGGGAGGAGCCGATCGAAGTCTGCAGCCGTTTTCATATGAAATTAAAGGGGACTGAGGCGATCACGAGTTCGTGTTCATTTTATGGAGCTAATCGCAAAATTTTAGGGGGGCTGAGTAGTCATTTTAGGGGGGCTATAGCACCCCTTAAAATGGCCTAGCAACGCCCATGGTCAAATGTAATTTATGTAATATTTAAAACCTTTAACCCACTGGGGAAAATCAACCCATGGCAACAGTTTAAAATCAGCAGTTTAAAATCATTGACAAATATCTTATATCGTAATGTGTGCTCCCTTTAAAAAGCGATTTAAATAACCCACATATTGATAGCGGCTCCCTGATGCACAAAAAATTATATGCAATATTAGAATGTTGGAGGGAGCGGACACAAAAATCGCGGGAGCAGATGGGAGCGGGCGGTAATGGTCAGAAATTCAGCGAGAGCGGGATCAACAAGCCCCGGGCTATCACGCAGCGGTGCAGTCAGTGAGCGACATAACAGATGAAGTCAAATCTTGCGGGATTCCATAAATAAACTACACAGAACCCCACTATTCGGACAAATATACATAATGAAAAGCTGACCTCGATTAA
>NW_015649226.1:255899-263325 GCF_001515625.1 Sinocyclocheilus rhinocerous | reverse complement strand
ACATAATCTGAGAATATTTGTTTTCTATTTGAATTGGTTCATTTAAAAGTATACATTTCACTCTCTATAGATATATTTTTCATGGCTGTAAGGCAAGCATACACTGAGTTTCACGCTCAAGTTCACAGAGACCGAGACGGCAGAAATCGCATCCTGTTTGCTTTCATTATTTTACAAAACCGTGTGAGTGCACACAAATAAACATAGAGTCTTTACAGATTCGAAAGATGTATTACTCTCATCATATGAGCAGAAATGAAGTAGTATTTTAAAAGTAAGTGGCCGCAACAGCGCCTCATTTGCAGTGAGCGTGCTACTGTTCCGCTTCCACACTCCGCACAGACACTTGAATAGCGAACATTTCTCTAGATTAACATTAGATTGAATGGCCACGTAAAGTTGCTACTACCTACATATTTCAAATGAAAAGCCATATTTGAGGTTGATGAATGATAGGCGAGTGATGTCCTGCCTGATGTACTGTATTAACACAGACCAGCCGTTAACGATCTGTCCGTCACGGACTGCGTGACTTCGCCACTTCCTGTGGATTTTTTTTTTCTGCGACTAATAAAATTTTGGTCGACCAAGCCTCTTCTCGTCGACTATTAGGGGGCAGCCCTACAAAATGTAATACCTTGGAAAATAGCATTTAAGACTTTTTAATACTTTTTAAGGGCCTTAATGTTCCCTAAATTGATTTATCAACTTTTTAAGACCCCGCGGACACCCTGGAATAAAACCACAGGTGATGTTCTCATGTCGACAGCAGAGAATATTTAAGTGTGTGTGTGTGTGTCCAGCACCTGGCCGAGTGCACATAGCTCCGTGTTCTCAGGTCAGGGGTGGAGGGCATGCTGGACTGGCTGTTCCAGTGAGGGAGGGAGCGCACAGGGCTGTTCTGGAGAGAGTTGCTACCTCCCACCTCACAGCAGCCAGTGCTGGGGAACCGCCTGTGACTACTGCAAAAAAAGAAAAGAATAAACATAATTCATTTATTTACATGTGCACCACACTACTCATAATAATTTTTTTTTAGACAGGTCTGTACCTGGAGTGTGAGGAGCGTTTCTTCACCCGTTCGTAGGGTTCGTCTAATGAGCTTTCGCTCCACATGCGCGGTTTGATCGGGGACTTGTCATAGTCACTGCGTTGGAAATGCAGGTGTCTCAGTCCGTCCAGGGACTGTGGGGGAGGCAGTCGGCTGTGGGACGGGGGTCGGGGAGGGAGACCTTTGTGTGGGGAGGCAGCCGGAGAGAACGTAGGGGTTCCTGTCACCTGGGGGTCGTCTGGAGAACAGAGTGAGAGGATATGAGATAAATATATCATTTAATGTTAAGATGGTGCATGCATACCTGTTTCTTTTACTTTGGGGGACAAAATTGCTAAAAGAAATGATAGAAATTAAGAAAACTAAATGAATGAAAACTAAATTAAGAGTCTTAATGTATATTAACTGATTGGATGAGCCACATTCAAAGTTCTTTTAAAAAATACCAATCAGCAAATTAAATATTAATCAGCAAAATTAATGATTAATGAGGCAAATGCCTGTTTTGTATATGTAAACTATATTAATTGCAAAATAATTGTTTATTGCATCTTGATGAAATCCAACCTCACATTTTACCAAACAACACCTCTTAAAGGAAATGTAGGAATTAAAAATGAAAATAATCAAAGAAATCAAAAGGAAAGAAAAAGAAAATAGTTCATAAAACATCTTGAGTATTATTTGATTAGATAATTAAAGTTAAAAGTTATTGTAAAAAATATCAAATTCTATACTAAATATTAATGGGCCAGATGAATGAATATTAATGAGACCAATGACTGTTTTGTATCTGTAAACTACATTATTTGGCAAAAGAATAGTTTATGCTGGCTTCATTCTTGTTTGCAACACCCACTTTTCACAATCCAATTAATTACAGATGGATATAATCAAACCCTGACCTATTTTTTTGTTAATTATTCTGCTTCAATTTGAAACCAGAATACAGATATAAAATTGGTATTTATGTATAAAAATGGTACAAAACTTACCATCATCCAGCACCAGGGCGTCAGACAGTGAGCTGTCCTCTGAGCCGATATTCGCTTCTGCCGAACAAAGACAAAGACACTTAAAAGCTAAAACTCACATACACCAACATGTCAAACAAATCTTCGCAACCTGAGCATGAACACGAGTGCGTTAAATTAATTTTCGCAGCAGAGGTCACACACAGACACATATGTTCACACAGTTTTATAGGTCTATGGGGAGGTGCGATTACTCTTGCTCTCAGCATGAAAGACTTTACAGAGGAAACACTTAATGAACTCACAGGAGCACTGCGAAAACATCTACAAATACAATGAACAGAATTCCTCACCCTCTATGATTAGAGATGCACGTTGTGTGGGTTTCTTCCCAGAGCGAACACGGTACTCGTTGATGCCGTTCTCGATGTCTTGCAGCTTCTTCAGAGCATTCAGATATGATGTCTTCCTCTGTTTCTTCAGTTTTTTGCTGCTGATGTGAGGATCGGATGCTAACCGCCGCGCTGCCTCCGTTATCTGGGACTGGATGGCAAATTCCCTTTCCAAACACTCCAACTCCTCTTCCTAAAAACACACAGATGTAAACATACAAAAAATGAGTCAAAAAAAGAAAAACACATAATCCTTCCTATCATCATTTGTGAAATTACCAACACACACTGTCAAAATAACAAGACAACTATGGGCGCCAAGTTGTCTAGTTTTCACACACACATTGAGACAGCTAAGATATTGTGGCCTCTTATCAATGCCTTCGATTAATTACCCAAAATTAACAATCATCAGTCATGTAAAAACACACAAAGACAAAGATGACATTATGACCTCTTGCATAAATCAACTTTCTTCATTTACACAGCTAAGCTCGTTTTTTGGGTTTTGTAATCCAGTTCCTTTGGCTGACACTCAACGCATACACTGCACTATCGCCACTTCCTCTAATCATGCCAGACTGGAGCTATTTATAGACCCCTGCACACATATATGGATATCTAATTGTGGCTTAAAGGGCAGTGTATAATGAAACAATTGTGCAGCGTTCGCTGTGGTCAGGGGTTCAGAAGTTTTTACAGTACCAACTATAAATCACACTATAAACAGTCACTGACCTCTCCTTTGGGCAGGATCTTCTGCTCGTCCAGTTTGAAGGCGGTGCCGATTTTGCGTCTGACGGTGGGCGGCTCCTCCCCGGGGTCGAGAGGGTACTCTTTTGGAAGTTTTCCTGTCAGCTCCTGAAAGACAACACACTATGTTACACTCTTAATCCAGCTTTTTGTGTGTGTATGAGTGTGTGAGATTAAGATTCTAGTCCTGATCAACACCTTTGAGAGCAGCAAATCCAGGCTTGACTGTTTGCAACATGATCTTTAGGCATTCTAAGGCATTATTCTGAACAAAAGTGTGCTGCTTTCAAAGACTTTAAATCATAAGTCATGTATCATAGATTTTTTCACTTGATTAAACAGGCTGGGCACATATTTAACAGTAAAACAGGCCAACTACAAGTTTAAGATACTCATAAACAGATACTGTTTTATTCAATATACACATCTGTAATGAAATTGGTTTATGTACTAATATATATAAAGGCAATAAAAAGACTATTGTGCCAATGCTAGTAAAATCTATATATTGAATGACAGGGCGACCCACAGATGCTACAAGAGTTTACATTGAATTAAATGTCCATAACAGTTTACTATGTGACCAAAATACCTATATCCAGAAATTTTAAATGAATTACCAGCTTGTGGTATTGACTGATTGTGAACTGCTTTGAAACTGTAATCGTGTAGAGCGCACAACAGCGCAGTGTTTTGACTTTGAATGTGCAGTGATCAGTCTTTTGAAGTTTAACAATGACATGAAGGCATATTGTGATTCCTGTTTTTTCATCGAGAAATTTAAGACTTCTTAAGTGATATTTCTTTAAGAGATTTTGTTGTACCATTTAAGATATTTACATTTAAGACAGAATTTGTACCACCTTATATTTGATCAAATTAAATGTAATACTTTTTAAAGACACGAGTGAACCATGTATGATTTAAAACATTCTTTGCACACGAAAAAATGTAACAGTCCTTTTTCTGGCAAAATAGCTTCCTATGCAGACTGCAGACAGCAAATAAGCTCAGGTTTTCCAACAGAGCCATTATGCTGAAGTGAGAAGTTGTTTCGATCCTTACCGCTTCTCTGATGCAAATGCTCTTGAGTTCCACTATTCTCTTTCTCAGCGTCTCCTCCAGAGCTTCCTGTCTGGCCCTCAGAGCCGTCAACATGTCCTTCTTAGCGGTCTGGGAGCTGTCTGACTCTTGAGAGCCTACAAACACACACAAATACATACATACACAAGGTAAGATCAAATCTAGGGTTGACATACGTCACATTTTACCAAATATGTATGTGTGCGTGTGACCTAAAGGTCAAAGATCAGAAATGTTTAAAGGTCAAATCAGCACAAGCAGCTCCAGACTTTAGCTTAAACAATCAACTGACCTTCTCGCTTAGCAAGAGGGTGTGTACTTCATCTTTTTCAATGCTATGAAAGGGGCAAAGTGTGTGTGTTTCCGGACAAAATTGAACAAAGGGCCCCAATGGGGCAACATTGTTTAGCAGATACTCCATGTGTATCAGAGCATAAGGCAAAGTTGTGTGTCTGAGATGTTTACAAGGAAGTGAGCTAAGTTTTTTGGCAAGATTTGGAAGGATTACATAACAAGTGTGATACCTTAATATCACTACACAATGCTAAAGACATTAAACCAGTATTTGTTTACCTGTGGTAGAAATTAGTCGAGGCTATGAATGTGTGTTTTCTCACACTGAAACTATGTAGTATCATGGAAGCTTCCTGCATCTCTGCAGAGGAATGTGATGCATCTGGTGTGTTTGGAAGGGGATAATGAGTGTGTGTGGGCAGGCAGCTGTCTGGGAATCAGTGAAGGGTCGGCAGTAATAGAGAGAGAATATGACCGGGGTCACTGGCTGTGTCGCTAGTGTCCAGTCAAGCTTTCTATGTGTGTGTGTGTGTCTGTTAGGCAAGGCAAGGCAAGGCAAGTTTATTTATACAGCACATTTCATACACAATGGTAATTCAAAGTGCTTTACATAAAAGAAAAGAAAATAATACAAGGAATTTAAAAACTATGAAAATGATTTAAAAATGTATTTAAAAGGTTTAAAATGAATTTAAAACAGTTAAGAATAGAAAAAGATTATACATAAAATATAGTGCAATCAGTTCGGACATCGCACAATGCTCATTCAATAAACGCACAGCTACACAGATGAGTTTTGAGTCTGCATTTAAATGTGACTAATGTTTTAGCACATCTGATCTCTTCTGGAAGCTGGTTCCAACTGCGGGCGGCATAATAGCTAAAAGCGGACTCCCCTTGTTTTGTGTGAACCCTTGGTATATATTGGACACCATATTGGATGGGAGGTGTCCTTCCGCTTCAATGTTCGTCCATTAACTGAAAACAGGCTAGACTAATCAATTCTTGGGATTTAAGAATCGATATCGCTTCGTAAAAATGAGAATCGATTAAAATTGGGATATCGATATTTTTTTACCCAGCCCTAGTGTCTGTGTCTTTGGTCTACGGCTGCAGAAGAAGCACTGAAACCTTAAATTTGTCCTGTCACTCTAAATCAATATGGCATGGCATTTGGCAATCTTCTATATTATGACATACACTACCGTTCAAAAGTTTGGGATCAGTAATACATACATACATTTTTAAAGAAATTAATACTGATATTCAGCAAGGATGCATTACATTGGTCTAAAGTGACAGTAAAGACATTTATAACGTTACAAAATAAATGTTGCTCTTTTAAACTTAAAACAAAAATATTAAGAATCATGACTGTTTTCAAGATTGATGATAAGAAGAAATTTTTCTTGAGCACCAAATCCGCATCTTATGATTTCTGAAGGATCACGTCACACTGAAGACTGGAGTAATGATGCTGAAAATTCAGCTTTGCCATCACAGGAATAAATTACATTTTAAAATTGAAAAGTTATTTTTAAATTGTAATAATATTTCATAGTATTACTGTTTTTACTGTGTTTTTGATTAAATGCAGCCTTAGTAAAACTTCTTTAAAAAATATAAAAATCTTATGGACTCCAAACTTTGAATGGCAGTGTATTTTGGACTAAAAAAATATTTAGTGGTATTTAAAAAATTTTTTTTTGGACACACTAAGACCAAAAGTAAATATTCCAGAAACACTCTGAACATACGAGTGAACCAGAGTGGGAATTCTTGTCTCCCAGTTCCTCTGAGTATGTGTGACAGGAGAATTTAGCTGCAAAGAGCTTTTCCACTTCGCCAAGTTTGGATTTGCTGAGTTGCCAAATAAATCCATCATTTTTGCTTCCCAGTGGAAAGCATTCTGCACGGGGATGTGAAGTGAAAGACGTTAAGAGAAAATTAGTAATGGAGACATACACTTGAGCTGGGTGGGGTTCATGGGAACTCCAGAGGGGCAGAACTGTCCTGTGGTGAACCTATGAAGCAAATCTACTGCAAAGAAAGGCATCACACTGCACGACACACAAAAACAGAATAATTCTGCCATTGGAACAGAGCGACATTGTTCAGGAGAACGTCTCTGTGAAAACTCTCTATCCTTTCAGACACTACATATAAAGAGACAGGAGATTTCTGAAGCATCTGAGGGCCTTACAGAGCAATGACACACACATGCACATTTAACTGTACTGTATTTATAACAATACTTTAAACTGACTCTTGTACTTTCATAATAAATGTTCCTGTCCATACTTTGACTGATTCATCATGCATGTTATTCTTAAAAATAAGCAAAATGTAATACTGTCTTCTACCTTTTTGTTTTCTGCTTACATAACCCAAACTTCATGAGCAGGGAAAAATAATATAAACCAATAATATTATAGCCTAACATTTACAATACTGCCAGTATAACACCAGTATGCCACCAGTGGATGAAATAAAGGTCTTACATTATTTCAGACTGAAAAACAATTCAGTTTTTTTTTTTAAAGGTGCCATAGAATGGAAAACTGTATTTACCTTGGCATAGTTGAATAATAACAGTTCTGTACATGGAAATGACATACCGTGAGCCTCAAACACCATTGTTTCCTCCTTCTTATGTAAATCTTGTGCATTCAAAAGACCACTGACAAATAGGCGAATCAGAACATAACACCGACTGTGACGTTACAGTCGGGATCACTAATAGTTACTAGGGTTGGGTACCGTTCACATTTTAACCGGTACGGTACCGGTATCGATACCGGTAACTAACGGTACCTTTTTTCGGTACTTTACTTTCTGTGTAATTACAAAAACATTTATTTCAGTGAAAAAATAAGTCC
>NW_015649226.1:251308-253579 GCF_001515625.1 Sinocyclocheilus rhinocerous | reverse complement strand
AAAAAAATATTCACAACAATAAAACAAGGAATTTAAAACTTTGAAAATGATTAAAAAATTGATTTAAGAGGTTTAAAATGAATTTAAAACAGTTAAGAATAGAAAAAGATTATACATAAAATATAGTGCAATCAGTTCGGACATCGCACAATGCTCATTCAATAAACGCACAGCTACACAGATGAGTTTTGAGTCTGCATTTAAATGTGACTAATGTTTTAGCACATCTGATCTCTTCTGGAAGCTGGTTCCAACTGCGGGCGGCATAATAGCTAAAAGCGGACTCCCCTTGTTTTGTGTGAACCCTTGGTATATATTGGACACCATATTGGATGGGAGGTGTCCTTCCGCTTCAATGTTCGTCCATTAACTGAAAACAGGCTAGACTAATCAATTCTTGGGATTTAAGAATCGATATCGCTTCGTAAAAATGAGAATCGATTAAAATTGGGATATCGATATTTTTTTACCCAGCCCTAGTGTCTGTGTCTTTGGTCTACGGCTGCAGAAGAAGCACTGAAACCTTAAATTTGTCCTGTCACTCTAAATCAATATGGCATGGCATTTGGCAATCTTCTATATTATGACATACACTACCGTTCAAAAGTTTGGGATCAGTAATACATACATACATTTTTAAAGAAATTAATACTGATATTCAGCAAGGATGCATTACATTGGTCTAAAGTGACAGTAAAGACATTTATAACGTTACAAAATAAATGTTGCTCTTTTAAACTTAAAACAAAAATATTAAGAATCATGACTGTTTTCAAGATTGATGATAAGAAGAAATTTTTCTTGAGCACCAAATCCGCATCTTATGATTTCTGAAGGATCACGTCACACTGAAGACTGGAGTAATGATGCTGAAAATTCAGCTTTGCCATCACAGGAATAAATTACATTTTAAAATTGAAAAGTTATTTTTAAATTGTAATAATATTTCATAGTATTACTGTTTTTACTGTGTTTTTGATTAAATGCAGCCTTAGTAAAACTTCTTTAAAAAATATAAAAATCTTATGGACTCCAAACTTTGAATGGCAGTGTATTTTGGACTAAAAAAATATTTAGTGGTATTTAAAAAAATTTTTTTTGGACACACTAAGACCAAAAGTAAATATTCCAGAAACACTCTGAACATACGAGTGAACCAGAGTGGGAATTCTTGTCTCCCAGTTCCTCTGAGTATGTGTGACAGGAGAATTTAGCTGCAAAGAGCTTTTCCACTTCGCCAAGTTTGGATTTGCTGAGTTGCCAAATAAATCCATCATTTTTGCTTCCCAGTGGAAAGCATTCTGCACGGGGATGTGAAGTGAAAGACGTTAAGAGAAAATTAGTAATGGAGACATACACTTGAGCTGGGTGGGGTTCATGGGAACTCCAGAGGGGCAGAACTGTCCTGTGGTGAACCTATGAAGCAAATCTACTGCAAAGAAAGGCATCACACTGCACGACACACAAAAACAGAATAATTCTGCCATTGGAACAGAGCGACATTGTTCAGGAGAACGTCTCTGTGAAAACTCTCTATCCTTTCAGACACTACATATAAAGAGACAGGAGATTTCTGAAGCATCTGAGGGCCTTACAGAGCAATGACACACACATGCACATTTAACTGTACTGTATTTATAACAATACTTTAAACTGACTCTTGTACTTTCATAATAAATGTTCCTGTCCATACTTTGACTGATTCATCATGCATGTTATTCTTAAAAATAAGCAAAATGTAATACTGTCTTCTACCTTTTTGTTTTCTGCTTACATAACCCAAACTTCATGAGCAGGGAAAAATAATATAAACCAATAATATTATAGCCTAACATTTACAATACTGCCAGTATAACACCAGTATGCCACCAGTGGATGAAATGAAGGTCTTACATTATTTCAGACTGAAAAACAATTCAGTTTTTTTTTTTAAAGGTGCCATAGAATGGAAAACTGTATTTACCTTGGCATAGTTGAATAATAACAGTTCTGTACATGGAAATGACATACCGTGAGCCTCAAACACCATTGTTTCCTCCTTCTTATGTAAATCTTGTGCATTCAAAAGACCACTGACAAATAGGCGAATCAGAACATAACACCGACTGTGACGTTACAGTCGGGATCACTAATAGTTACTAGGGTTGGGTACCGTTCACATTTTAACCGGTACGGTACCGGTATCGATACCGGTAACTAACGGTACCTTTTTTCGGTACTTTACTTTCTGTGTAATTACAAAAACATTTATTTCAGTGAAAAAATAAGTCC
>NW_015649226.1:239140-247587 GCF_001515625.1 Sinocyclocheilus rhinocerous | reverse complement strand
TGAGCCGCACTGTGAAACAGCCAATCAAAGCAGAGCTCAATATTATTATTCATGACCCTTCCAAATAAGGTAAAAACAGACCATTTCATTCTAGGGACAAATCCTAAGGGTTGTAAATGGACATGTAAAACCGTTTCTCGAGATTTTTTGCCCTTTCCAAAGCCACATACCTTCTATGTAGATATCAGAGAACAATTTAAAATATTGTATCAATGCATTTTATGGCACCTTTAAATATTTTTGTGGGGCTTTTATGCCTTTTTTATTAGATAGGACAGTTGAGAGCTGACAGGAAAGTATTGGGTGGAGAGAGTGGGGCGGGATCGGCAAAGGACCTAGAGACGGAAATCGAACTCGGGTCGCCGTGAGCACAATTGTGCTATATGTCAACGCAATAACCACTAGGCCAGGGGTGCCCAACCCTGCTCCTGGCGATCGACTGTCCTGCAAAGTTCAGCTCCAACCCTAATCAAACACACCTTAAGCAACTAATTAGGGTCTTCAGGATCACTTAAAAATTAAAGGCAGGTGTCTTTGATTAGAGTTGGAGCTAAACTTTGCAGGACAGTCGATCGCCAGGAGCAGGGTTGGGCACCCCTGCACTAGGCTATCGGCGCCGACAAGACTGAAAAGCAAGTTTAAAGTCCATGTAAAAGCAAAACTGATTTTGTTTGTTTACTTAATGCCTTGTCTGGGCTTATTGTGCACAATTCATGCATGCTTTTCAAAAAAAGAAGAAAAAAAAAACCTTCTAAATTACTTCCTTGCTTTGCTTCTGAAGCAACATTCCTTGTCAGATGACATAACTGAGCCTCAACTTTACAGTCTTACTCTACAGTTTCTCTCTATGAATAACCAAATTCATTCGGAAATGCTTCAGATCACAGAAGTAAAATGGTTTGCAAATGCTGGTTCATTTTCATGCTGTATAACCAAAGCAAACAACTCCAAAATGCAGTGACTGTCCAAGCCTCCACTATGATCTAATCTCTCATGTGTGGTCAGTGATTAAGAGGCTGAAGACACATGGCTCAGATGAAAGGGAGATCATATGACTGACACCAGAGGAGTCCTGCTACGAGCACATTTAATTCATGATACCTGACACCACGGCAGGAGTCCAAAACCAGCATCAAGACAAGCTATTCTCACTCTCACCTCGTAGAAAATTTACACACATGTCCACACCCCAAAACTCATCATCACCATGAGATCACAAACACTGGATTCACACACATAACAGGACAGAGTGTTTGAAGCCAAGTGCACACTACAAGACCGAAGCTTGTCGGCCTTGTTTTAAGTTCCTTTACAACCGGCCCCACATCATTGCCGACTCACCATTAACACTATAGTTGCAGATGCAATGCTAAATTTCTACAGAGCCCTTAAAGGGACACGGGAGGAAAAAATATATTTCAATGTTTTTGCGTCCTCTTCACAAAAGTTCTGTGAGCAAAAACAAAGTTTGCTAGGGAAACGCAATAGCTTTGCCCCCCCCCAAAAAAAAAAACATGTTAGAAAACATTTGCAAGAGAATGCAAAGTTTCTCTGGGGAACAATAGTTTTGTGAGAGAACACAATGTTTTGCGAGTGAACGACCAATTTCTCGGGGAATACAATACTGTTGCAAGAGAATGCAAATGTTTTGCACAAAATTTCTCGGGGGACTGTGACTGAATGCAAAGTTTCTCGGGGCAACACAATATTGTTGCACAAATATTTGAGAGCGAATGCAAAGTTTGTCAGGAAACGCAATGCTTTTGCAAGAGAACGCACATTTTTCCTCACATCTCATAATTTTCCCCTAATGTCCCCCAAGTAGCTCCAAAAATTTCAAACTACGAACACTTTATAATCGTGTCAGGACATAATTTCCGGATGATAGCTGTAAACAGGAAGAAAGTGATCTTGTAATCGCACCTGTTTTGTGTAATTGTGTGTGCGTGTTCTGACCTGAGGACAGCAGGCTTCCACTGCTGCCACTGATGATTTTGCCTTTGCTGCCCATGTTGGCCAGTTTGGAGGTCTTGAGGGTTCCTGTTTCTGTCAGGTCTATGGCTATCTCATTCAGACTGCGTGCTGCGTGGATCTTACTCTAAAAGACAGAGAGAGAGTGAATGTGCTTGCCAGCTGTGTCGAGTGTGTCAGAATTTTCCAAGAGACGAACAAGTGTAACAGAATCCTTGAGCAAAATCAGAGACAGATAGTTATTTGTGTGTGTGTAAGTGTATGTGGCCCTGAGAATTGAAGAGAGATGGTTGTCTAGACGGTGAGACAGTTAGAGGTAGACCACAGAAACACACAGGAAAGTTGATGTAGTAAGAGCGAGGTTATAGGTGTACACACATACACACACACACACACACATACATTGATACAAGAAACACATTTGAAGACAGATCCGAAAACAAACGCACACTCACCTTGCTCTGTTTGCGGTCCAGGTAGAACTGGTGTTGACTGATGGCCATGGCCCAGATGGATTTGATGAGGGTGGGACAGGCGTACCAGGTGTGCACGGCGATGCCACTGTGACCAAACGTCCTCCGCGTTACCGACGCCCTACAGTTGAAGCGAACACAAACCGACTTTATATTCACTGAATTTTATGACATTATCAGTGTAGAAACAAATGTCAAAATGTTTATTACTAATATTTTAACAGACGCACACCATCTCTGTGTTTGTCATTTCAATAAATACACAGTCAAAAAAGGTTACCTCCTCTACATTGGAGGAACCACATCCAAAGACACATAAAAACAGCCAATAAACAGACCTGTGACCATGTTATGATGCTTGGCTAGTTAAGCTAATGCTAAGGTAAAGCTTACTGATGCTTTTAAGATTTTAACTGATTTGTTTTGCAAATTCAACATCTCATGCTAGCTAACTAGATAACATTTTTGCTTCACTGTAAATTTGCAAATATCTTCCAATCACTACCATCCAAAAGTTTGGGATCAGTAAGGTTTTTCATGTTTTTGAAAGAAGTCTCTTATGCTCACCTAGGCTGCATTTATTTTACCAAAAATACAGTAAAAACAGTAATATTGTGGCATATTGTTATTATAATATAAAGTGACTGTTTTCTTTTTTAATATATTTTAAAATGTAATTTATTCTTTTGATGACAAAGCTGAATTTTCAGCATCATTACTCCAGTCTTCATCCAAATTTTATATACACACAAATAAATACTAAAATGCATTTAAATTCTATTGACTGATAAATTATTAGCCACCAGTATGATATATATTTATGTGGGAGAAATGAAATGTGAACTGGTGTTAGCACAGAATACTCCCGACAGCTCTGCAATGTATTGGCTTAACATACCACACATAGCGCAGCCCACAAAGACACACACACCATTTACACTGTGGTCAAACCCAGCGCACGTGTGTGTCCTGTGACGGGCTTTATAAAATCCTCCAGGCCTCTCCACTAGAACAAAGATAAACAGCAGACCCTCGTGTTCTGACTCTTATCAAAACTATATTAGCGTATGTGCGTGTGTTGCATTGACTTTAACTGAATGACAGTGAACTTAACAAGAAGAAAAATACATCATAGTCCCTCATGCTGCAAAATAAACTAATTGTTTCATCTTCCTAAACTGTTTTGCTCTCTTTCATGTCGTATTTCCTCAGCCTCCAGCATTTCTGTGAACTCCCTCCGTGTTCTCCTCGTTTCTGGGCTGTCGTGGTGGTTGTTTGAACAGCGTGAATGAGGCGGTTTATCTGTCAGCATCTGAGGCAGCGTGTGCTGCTGCTTTTGGCAGCGTCTGCTCTCCTAAAGAGACTAACCAGCCCTCGGCACATACTGATGATGTCATGAGGGCCTGATTAAACCTTAAACACATCCTAAGATTGACAGAGAGAACGTCAGAACAAACTGAAGATCCGAAACAATCAAAGTTTTGACAGAATGAAAGAGAGAAGCAGAGAACCGAGATTAATTCAAACCACATCTCAATCTCTACAGATAGACAGACAATACGAGGAGGCTATGTTTTTGTTCATTTGTTGCAGCTGTACTTCTGCCCTCTTCTCCACAGGACACAGGAAGTCAGAGATTTCAATCCAATAACAGATAGCTTAGCTTGTGGACGGAAACCAACCAGATGCAACTACGAACATTTACCAATGAAAATTAACAATTTTTCTTTTCAGGAACAGGACACTAAAATGGGTTTTCCTGTCAAAGCCTGATATATTTTCAAGATTAAACAAAACTAAGCTTGTATAACTGATGTGTAGATGCTGTATAAAGATGTTCCTCTAGTCAAATTACACCAAAACTGATTCATATTCTACTCTTGTTGCTAGTAAATAATCCAATGTAAAACACAGTACGTCATGCCACTTTACTTCTAAGTAATTAAAATTATTTCCACACTTTGATCCAAAAGAATCAAAGGACAAAAACATACACAGCTGAGATCTTTCAAAAGTTTCATGAGATCTAAAAAAAACTTGTCTTTCAAACTGCTGCTGAGATGTAGTGAAAGTGGTGCCCACAACATATCCTGTCAATGTATTTGACAGATTGTTTGTAAGCCTATACAGTTCATGACCTGTGAGTTTGAGTGAACACGTGTAGGCTGTAATATAGATTTACCTTCTCGGATCATGGACTTCCACTGAGAACTTCTTCTCCCTGAAGTACAGATTCTCCAACTGTCTCCATTGGAACACCTGCAGAGATGAGAGAACGTTTTTACAACATTCCCAAAACTTCAATCAAACATTCCATGGATGGTGCTCCAACGACTGTAAACTCCTTCCAGATCAGAAAACTTCAGGAAAAGGCTCTAAAAGAAAATCCAGAAGAAAAGTCCAAGCCAAGATATTTTACTTTTCTGTGCATTTTTGTGCTTATGGTGAGTGTGAGTGAGTAAAATCCTCCTTAAGCACAGGGGAACAATGAGTCCTTCTCTGTATGTGTAGAAAGAGAGAGACTGTTTGGATCAAGAGCGATGGAGAGAGAGAGCAAGCAAGAGTGGGAGGAGTCAGCCCCCTTCCAAGCCTCACCTCCCTCTGGGACACACACTTCCTGTGTGGGCGGGGTTTATGGAGAGTTCAGAGTGATGTGTTTGTGTGTGTGCTGTAGTAACCCCTCAAAACTCTTAAACTCTTTTCTTTTCTTTCGTTAAAAACTTTTCCCCTCATTCACTCAAGAAACCTGGTTCTGGTTCTCAATACACATCACGCACACACACACACACGGTTGTCTGCGGTACACACATTGGACTCCTGGAGCCATCAGCTGCACAGACACAAAGAAAACACAATAGAAATAGAGAGTGGTGGAGAAAGTGGTATGAATATATGAAGAGTTTGGTTCCAAAACACGATAAACGCCATTTTAAAAAAAATTGAGTTCCCGCCAAAATCAGCATTGTATCTGGTCGGTATTGAAAAGTACATTTTTACTTTTACGCAAAATGCGATATCCACCGTGTTATTCTGTCATGTTTTCTCCCTATCTTTCCAAAGTGCGATAAACGCCAGTCTCCCTTCTCTGCAGAATGCGATACATCCGCTCAACCAATCACAGCGCACCATTCCACGCATTGTAAACAGTAACTGACAAGCTACGCAATATCGCGTTCATAATCGCAGATGAATCGCCTTCGATTATGAACGCGATGTTGTGTAGCTTGTCAGTGATCTATGGGTCTGTGAATTAAATGCCGCTCCATCTGAAAGCACGTGATGGAGATTAACTACTAATCACAGAACTGGCTTTACTGACGAGATGCGCATGATAATCACATACGATTTATCGTACAGCCCTAAACAATTTATCATTTTGCCGGCATTGATGAACCTGTGGTAGTTTCTGCGGTGGGGAAGAAACGTAAGCTATTAATAAGATTAGTATTGACCAAGTTCAGAGGCTGTCATATGTGGATCAACTTACTTTGTTGTGTATTTTCAACAGTTTCAATATGAAAAATAACTTTTATGTTGATTCAATGGATTTATTGCATTTTGGGGAAAAAAATAATCAGTTTTTATAATAAATCTTTGAAAATCAAAATCTGGGTTTCAATTTTTTATGTTATTATAATCTAAAGATGCTATGTGAAAGTTTAAAACAGAAAATAGTGGTTTTCATCTTGCCAATTTCCTTAGTAAAGAAAACACATTTTTACTCAAATTAATCAAAATGGATTTATAGCGTTTTGGAACCAAACTCTTCATATACTGTACATTTTCTGAAACTGTTTAATTTAATAATAAAAAAAAAAGAGTCTATACACTCTTTCCAAAGTATATAAGAGGTATATACAATCTAAACTATCAATTACATCCATAATTGTTAACAGTCATTAAATGTACTTTGTATATAAGCATTCCTTAGCAAAGACCTTGATGTAAGAAAAAAAGAAGAAAATAAAGGAAAAGAGAAATGAAAAAATGATGGAAGAGAGTGGAGAGAGAAGGGGAGGGGGCTGGCTTGAAGAGCTCAAGAATTTTAAGAGCCTGGGAAAACAATGGACAGATCAAGTAAGAGGGGAGGGAAGGAACATAGTTACACACACACACACACACACACACCTATTTCCACATATATCACTAGGATTGGGAATTAAGAACGGTTTCTTATTCAGAACTGGTTCCATTTTTAAAAATAGACTGGAATCAAATGACTTTCACAGCATTTGTTTCCGATAACGGTCCTTTAACATCTGCAACATTCCACTGATGCAGATAACATACTGCATTAAAATAGTCTTCCTGCATGTCTACTAAATCTACAATTTTAGATAAGATGAGATTACAATATGAATTGCAATATATATCAATTAAATTAAATGAGAGAGAAAGACAAGTTGATGCACAATAGTACATAAAGAATCACAAGAATACAGATTTGACAACTACAATGTGAAAACAAATGACTCTTTCTTTGGTCTAATGATACATATAACTAAAATAACACTTATATACATAGTAATAAAATTAGTAGAAATAAAAGTATTAAATAACATCAAAATATGTTACCAAAGATAGTATTGTTTTGGTTAGTATATTGTTCTTTAGAAGTACTAAATGAATTGTTAATTAAATTCAAATTTATTTATAAGTACTTTAAAAACCACAGCATATACCAAAGTGCTGTACTATTAAAAGACTAATTAATATAAAACAGAGGGCAATTAAATCATTTAGTGGAAATGGAAGTAGAATAGTTAAATTCCTTGTGTTTTCCGTCCCAAAATATCATAGACACAGTGCAACTGCACAGCACAGAGATTTTGATGGCGTGAATGTTTCTTGGTGTTTATGAGAGGCTTTGATGGTCTCATGGGACCAAGAACAAACTTGACCCTTAACACTTTCAAAACAACTTTCAATATGGAGATTCAAATCTCTCTCTCATTATGAGAGAGGGAGGGAGAGGAAAAAGAAAGTGAGGGAGGCTACAATGTTCCATGAAATCGAAACACTCTGTAGCGTGGTGCAGTTATAAGAGCCAATGAGGCATGGAGCATTAACCACACCAGAGTATTTTGGGCACAGTGAGGTGGAACTGGGGACTTCAGCTATTGTTCTGGATTGAAACAATCTCAGCTGAAAGTGTGTGTGATTTTGAGGCGTGCAGTCACGAGAGGCTGTAAGAGAGAAAAGGCATTTCAAAGGGGGCCCATGTGCCCAGTGATGTGCTGAATCCTGGTTAGTTCCAGCACATATTTCACTGACAGCTGAACCGTGTTCTAGTCCTCATGTTGTTTGGTTATATAGATCTGTGGAAACAGGGTTAAATCTGGTTCTGGACTTCAAAGGATTTTAATGAAGGCTCAAAACCATGGTGATGGGGTCCAGAGATTGGCAATGCTGTGTCTGAAAAACTGTGTCTGAAAACCCCACCTCTGTTCTGATGCAGTTGATTCCAGTAAAGTTTAGCATGCAGTTCAACTAAAAACTCAGAAACAAAAGCATGCAAGCACAACACAAACACAAATGTTGAGTGAAATTGTCTATTCTTAATTAGATGGTACCATTTTCCTTTTTTATTTTTCATTAAAATAGATGTACACTACTGTTCAAAAGTGTGAAAGGGGTATGACTTTTTTTTTTAAAGGGGTCCTATTATGCTTTTTAGCTTTTTTCACTTTTTGAATTTTAGTCAGTGTGTGAATGGTTGGGGGGTGGGGAGGGGCGAGGTCGTGGTTAGAACGCTTGGTTGAGTGCATCAGACAAGACGACGACGATGAAGAAGTGCTGCTGTAATGTCAAGTTTTTACACATGCACCTGAATTATTATGTATGTAAATATGTATGTTACAATTATGAAAACATTTTTATAAATTGCTGACAGTACAATACTGGACAATGATGTAATCTGCAGAATTTACACTTCAATTATGAGACTATAGTGTTTCTCATACATTGATTTATTTGTGGCGCCCGCCACAATATCAAAACTGA
>NW_015649226.1:236581-237162 GCF_001515625.1 Sinocyclocheilus rhinocerous | reverse complement strand
GACTTTGGCTCCGGTCCAGAGACGCGATCGCACGGAGCGGATCATATGCGCGAGTCGGCATATATTAAACACTTTTAAAACTACACAGCCTCAGCATGATTATGATCACTATTTTGTTTCTACTAAGAGTTTCATATTGAATCTAGAGGGTAATCTATTAGATTGTGGCTGTCAAATGCGGCTTTACCGAGCTCAATGGCTCTGACCCGTGCAGATATAAACAAAATGCTATTGGCTAGTTTAAAAAGTTTCAGTTGAAATTACGTCACCACATAGAATAACGCTGCGTGTTTCAAGGCACTTCAGGGGACCTTTAACTATACCGGAGCAGACGGAACTTGCTGCTTTGGCAAGGGTGGGGCAGTACTGAAACACCGTCTAAGCTGTTCGTCAATTACAATGCACTGGGACAGCTAACCAATCACAATACATTTCGTTTTTCGGAAGGTGGGCCTTCATCAAACCCGGAAATTAATCGAGCTGTTTGTGCCAGGCTGAGGAGAAAGGTATTGTAATAATGTAAATTATGTGAAAAATAATGCGTTTTTCGAACCACCAAGCATGAGAGCATGTTCTAGTAT
>NW_015649226.1:216762-235720 GCF_001515625.1 Sinocyclocheilus rhinocerous | reverse complement strand
CGCCTGCCGGATTCGCCCAAAAAGTTTTTGTTGAAAGACGGAGCAAGGGGCGTTGTAGTACTGAAACACCGTCTAAGCTGTTCGTCAATTACAATGCACTGGGACAGCTAACCAATCACAATACATTTCGTTTTTCGGAAGGTGGGCCTTCATCAAACCCGGAAATTAATCGAGCTGTTTGTGCCAGGCTGAGGAGAAAGGTACTGTAATAATGTAAATTATGTGAAAAATAATGCGTTTTTCGAACCACCAAGCATGAGAGCATGTTCTAGTATACCCCCAAAACAAAATCAAGACTTTATAAAAGAGCATAATAGGACCCCTTTAAGAAACCAATACTGTTATTCAGTAAGGATGCATTAATTAATGCACTGATCAAAGTGGCAGTAAAGGTGTTTATAATGTTAGAAAATATTTCTATTTCAAATAAAGGCTGTTCTTTTGCATTTTTTATTCATAAAAAAAATAAAAATAAATAAATAAATAAAATAAATTAGAGCCCGACCGATATGGGTTTTTTGGGGCCGATGCCGATACTGATATTAGGGAGTAAAAAAAGACAGATATCGATATATAATTCTGTGTTGTGTATTTTCTGGTAATCAAATGGACATGCAGAGCATTAGGATTTGTATTTAAAATTGTTTTTTGCAGTTTAATATTCACAGACACTAGTCTATATCGCGATTTGATTTAAGTGTACTGACCTGTTTTTTATTTATTCATCAAAAATAAGACAAATTCCATGAAATTCCGCGTTATACAGTAAATTCCGTTTTTACGAATGGATTCCGTGATTCCGTCTGCGTTTTCCACATCGCGGAAATCATAGGGCCCTACTAATGTAGCAAACGAGTATGATAAGCTCATTGTGAGAGTAAAAGACGGGGACATTGTTTATTTACTTTATAGCATTGAGTCTCACCAACTAGGTGACAACGTAGCATTAAATCACATTCAACAGACTCAAACCACCACCGCACTGCCTTCTATTGGACTACAGAAAGATACTAACTTTTCAATCTGCTATGTTACTGACTGTACTGACAAACTATGCTGACACACCATGTCTACACTGGACGCGACAAAGCGACCATTGAAACTCATTTGTACTTTGTGTCAGTATGTCATAAATAGAACGAGGCATCAGTTTACTGTCAGGATTTGTCGTGTCGCGCCGCGCCGCATCCAGTGTAGACAGCATCACTGATTATAATGGGTTCTATTGTATTTTGTCATGCCGCACCGTGCCGCTCGCGTCTAGACACCCAGTTAGGAAATGTGATGTGACCGATGTGATAAGCATGAGTTCTGGGCCGCGGCGTGGCCGGTATAAACACAAGCATTGACAGAGTGGACGCGATCAGCTCTGGTGGCTGTGGAGCCGTATGCGCCGCAGACACGTGCAGTGATGCACAGATCAGCTCTAACGTCACTGAATCTGCCTAAAAATGAACAATCCATTCATCATATCATCATGCAAAATTAAGAATTAGAATCATTGTAATGTGACGATCAAATATAGTTGTGGTGGGTGGCGGGCGGATAATTTATTTGAAGTAGCGGACTCGGGTGAAGTTTGAGCTCATCCGCGCATTCTCTACACTGACCTGAGTCGCCAGTAGCAAACAATGGAGCGCGCTCTGCTGGACAAACTAAGTAATTACACCATTTAGAAGCATTTCATCTGCGTTATATGTTCTGTAAAAAAAATGTTTCATATCGGCGGCATATTCGCCGATACGATATATCTGCGACAGGCTCATATCGGCAAAACGATATATCGGTCGGGCTCTAAAATAAATAAATAAAATCTTTCAGTGCATTCTGGGATTGCCTAATCTGCCAATAATACATGCAATGCTGCTTTTGGCTGAAATGAGCATAATTTTGTTTTCTGCTATTTGAAACTTTTTTTAATTGACTTTTAATTGAGACCATGATGCCTTATAATCTTGCCTTTATAGACAGTTAACCAGGTTTTAGAAGAGCTAACCACTTATTAAAACATATTCCTATCTAGAGTTCAAGCACAAAGCTAAAGATCACTAAAGACCAAAACCTGTTTATTCAGAAAATTTCTATATAAGGGAGTTTAGATTTTAAGGAGTTTCAGTGTAAATGTCATAGGCGTTTCGTCACTATGACTATTCACTGCAGTTGCTTTTATTATAACGCACAACGCCCACCCTGCAGTCTGTCTGTACATAGAATAATACAACAAACCCCCACCCCTTTCTCTCACAAAGACATGCAGAGAGTACAGGAAGACTGTGTGTGTGGCATGGTATTTACTTAGCCGGAGCTATAACGAGTGCTTATGAGAAAAGACAGGGCATTGGAAAGGTCAAAGGTCACTAGCAGCAGACAGGATGAAAACAATCACAGGTGACTCAAGGGCTGCAATCCCATGATTCATAGCTATAACGTCACATCTGTCTAGAAGGGCAGCTATACATTTTTTTTTAGATTGGCTATGCTGTTTGTATGTTTTACAAGGCAAGAATCTTTCAGTTAGTAGAGCTAATGAGTTGATCCAAACCAATCAGAAACAGCCGCACACATGCCAGTTTTTGGGGAGTGGTCCCGGATTCATCAGACGCACTAATGTTTCCAGTATGTTTTGTGTTGTCAGGGCGACAGTAATCCTGCGGGTGTCTGCAGCTGGGTTTCCTGTTGTGGGTTTTGGAGTCAGCGAGGCTGCGGAGGGAGTTTAGGTAGAGGACAATAGCTCTTGAGAAACACATGCACCCCAATTCATGATGAAACCACAAATGTACTCGTCACACCTCTGTGAAACTTTACACACACACTTTGGCACAAATGCTCTGTGGTTTCTCATTAGGAGAGGGTTTAAATTAGTTTAAAACTCATTAAACAAACCCAACCACTCACTCACCAAGTCTGCAACTTTTAGTGTGTGGCATATTTAACAGTATATCCCACAGTCTCTCACAAACACTGCCTGCAGATGGAGAACAGCCACAAACCATTAGCGCATGTGAGTTTATCATCAAAACATTAAAACGTGCATATGTGTAATGAGAACATTAGTGGCAATGGCCCATATGAAATGCAGATCAGTGGAAAGTTGCAGCCTGGCATTTGAATGCAGGGCTAGATGTCTGATTGTTCTCTGTGATTAAAATAATAGTTCACACAAGACTGAACATATTGTCATCATTTACTCACTCTAGTGCCATTTCTTATTACCATTTCATTTTTTTCCCTCTATACAATGAAAGTCAGTAGGGTCTAATGTTGTTGCACTGTATCATCAAAAATAGTTTAAACATTCTTTAAACTATATTATTTTGTATTCTGCAGTAGAAAAATAAGCATTACAGGTTTGGATCATCAGGGTGAGAAAATGATGATGTTCATTTTTGGTTGAACTATCCCTTTAAATTGTCATCCAGGTTTAGGTGGATTTGTCAGTAGAGCTATAATTTTGTTTTGTTTGCATCTGTGGCGTATTTGCAGACGCGTCTGTTCTTCTCGCTGGTTTCTCTTCCCTCCATTCTGAGCTGCCCTTTGCTGAGTTGTTTCATTTCAACTCTCGTTTTCTGTAACAGATCCTTCTCTGTAAATAGGCCTGAGTTCGGCTTTTCGCTTGGCTGGATGTTCTGCTTTGAACACTATTTTTAGCTTGCGGTTTTGGGAAAGGTTTTTCTGTTCCTCACCACAGGCTGAAGTTTTTGCCTGTCCTTTGGAGAGAACTTAAACACGGGTATGTGCTGTGAGAATGGAAAACCAAAGCCAGCGGGACACACACCTGAAATAAAGTCATTCCGACAGCAAGCGTTTCTTCTGACAGACAGATTTGTAGCATTTCAGTTACCTGGTGTCCCTGATCGTCTGTCTGAAAGTTTGAGAGTCTGTCTAAAGTTACAAAAAACGCTATGGGGTCAGACCGCCAGAGGTCACCACACCCAAGTGTCAGACGGTCAGACTTCTCTTGGCTGACATCATGAGGTTAAGCAAAGGTGACCAGGTGATGAACACATATTCATACACATGCACAAACACACAGCTCAAGCTAAGTTTCAAAACACAGCATAAGGGAAACTGCTTACATTCACTGGATTTTCTGCAGAGCAGAGAGTTTTAAAGGAGAAGTGGGATTTGTTTCCCTCCCTCGTGAAGAAACAAAGAGCTTTTCTTAAAAAGCACTGTCATAAGCTACATTTTAAGAAATGACTGGTTCTGGGTGGTTGCCTAAGTCGAAAAAGAGTAATTTGTCCATTTTATCGCCTGACAAGTAAGTCTGACCACTCAAAAAAGTAATGGCACACCTCTTCTCAACAAGTGGAATGATTTAAGGTCTCGTTTCACTTGTTCCACTGGTGAGGGATGAATTTTGCCAAGCACTACTAATTACCATCAGGGAGGTAAAACTATTATGGGATGACCAAGATGAAGAGATGTGAAGGGAGGACAAAAAGAAGTCAAACTGTAGTAAGTCCACAGAGGAAAGACAGTCTTACCTTTCTTGGTTTGACTTTGTCCTGGTAGTCATATTGAAAAATGCCTTTATAACTCAAACCCAGCCACCACGGGATACCCTGCTTATCCTGAGAGCAAGAGTGAGAAAAAAAAGAGCGTTAATGCACGCACACACACATGCCGATAAACAGAGAAGTGTCAGCTCATGGTTGATGACAGCATGATTATCTTAAACACACTGAGTCTTAAGCATCCTTTAACACTTAAGTCAAGCGCTGATACTAGGGGTGCTCCGATTGATCGGTTACCGATCACTATCAGCCGATAATCGCTTTGGGATGATTGATCGGCGGTCTCTAAAAAGGCCGATCTCAAGCTGATCGGCGTGCCTGCCGTCCATTCAGCGCTCGCACGCTCTCCTGGAGACCGTGCGCTCATGCACACTCACAGCGCAGTGAGCGCACACACATAATGTCAGGTTCACATTACTCCGTTTGCAGTGCGAATGTGGTGCGTATTTTTTCCACGCTCATGGTAACAGATTAATAAAGCGTGCACATTGCACACGGTTGGTGTCCGGCAGTGCGTTCCACGTGCAGTGCGTCTGCAGCAATGCAGAGATTGTTTCCGCACTGAGTCTATTTTTGCTGCGCTGCAAGCACTGAATTAAAGTAACAGCGCATTTTTTTGCAGTAAATATGAACATGGATTCACACGAAAATGTAGTAATTACACCATAAATGCATATGATTAAAGTCTACCACTTGCTTGAGCAACTTAATATATAAATCTAAGTGCATGCAAAAGAAAAGCACATTGAATAATGTGTTGGTTATATTTATTGTGTTTAAACATGTCTGTGAAAGATTGTATTACTGTACTGTGTAAAAAAAGAATCGCAATGCTGAAAAAGCATTTTCAGTGACAGTGTTTGGATTTGAAATCAAAATAATGGATAAATGTTGTGTTTGTGGTAAACAGCCACGGATCAGTAGCGGACTCCTGTGTGAAAGCACAGTCCGTGCTGCTTCCCCTCTCACAAGAGGAGAATTCCCCCCATTTTCAAAAATTAAATTCAGGCCCTGAATAAAATGTCTAAAAATCCTGATTGGAGTATCACTATAAATAGTTATAAATGATAAAAAGAAGGCTTTAAAAAGATCAGTATCGGTGATCGGTATTGGCAAATACTGCTTTCTGTGATCGGCGATCGGCCTCAAAAATCCTGATTGGAGCACCCCTAGCTGTATTATAGGTCGTGAGAATGTGTGTGTGTGTGTGTGTATTTGTGACTGACGGCTGTGATTATAAATTTTCCCTTTGAGCACACTGACCCACCTTAACAGCATAATAATGCACTCCATATGTGGGTAACGACTCCACTATACTCATATAACTGTGAGAGAGAAGAAAGAAGAAATAATTGACAGTATGTTATGGATGTTACATATGCAGACAATTTACAATAGCAGTGAACACATGGGAGTGGATCTCGGAAGTAGGATGCATGCAAAGGATTATCAGCACTGAAAGTGCAAAAACAAGTATTTGGATACTTCAGGCACACTTAGAATTTCACACTTTTCAAGCAAAATGTTTCCCTAAAAGACGTTTTAGTATAATACAAGCATAAAAGAAAACATATTGTGTTCAAAATTAAAAGTATAGTTCACGCAAAACTAAAAAAATTGCTTGCTTTCTTCTGTGGAACACAAAAAATAACACTAATAAAAGTCAATGGAGCCAAAAGCATCAAATCTCATTGGTTCTTGCACGCCATGTGACCATATGTGATGTTGTTTAAGGTTTGTGTTGCCATTGACACCACTGATTCATAATATGGACAAAAAACAGCTAAAATATCTGATATTTTCTTTTGCGTTCTGCAGAAGTTGTTTTTGGAATGACATGAGGGTGACCAAATGATGACAAGTTTCATTTTTGGGTGAAGATAAAATGCATTTGGACACTTTTTGTTCATCAAACTTAAAGGAACATTTTGGTCAAGACAATATTCTTTCTTACTTGACGATAGCCTGACCTCTGGACTGTCCACTTAGCTTCTTATAGTGCTCAATGGCCCGGTCCTCACTGCAACACAACACACACAGACACAGATTAGTGGCAACAGATGACAATGTTCATGAGAACGTGGCTGTCAGCCTATTTCAATTCTGCAGGAACAAAAAACAGACAAGAGTGAAAGCTTACAGATGTACAGAGACGCAGCCAATGAAATACAACACCATGAAGGAGATAAGTTCATACTTAGAACAGGACGTACACCGGCCTGCTCAATATGAGTGTGTGAGTGAGAGTGTCTTAGAACGGCAGCATCTGTGAAACACTTCATTCGCATCAAATAGAATTCAGGGAAAATTAGGTTAGAGAATTATTCTGGGGAATCCTTTCCCATGGTGCTCAGAGAACACAGAACAGATACATCTCGTTAATACCTCTCTATTATCAGCTGACAGCTGTGTGTATAAGTGTGTGTGTCTCACCAGTATGCGAGTGAAGGGTGCTCCTTCAGTGCTTGTGTAGGCAGTGCTGGCAGTTTCTTCAGATCAGCCCTAGTAGCATCATTACTGTAAAAATAACACAAAATACTCAGTAATAGAAGCACCTAACAGAGCGAAAAAAAATCAGTCAATCAGAATCACAGAACAGAGACAGAAGACACAGAAAGGCAAATTAATCAAAATAAAATATTTTAATTATTATTATTATTGTAATAATTGCAATTGTAATAATAACTGTGCAAATGATAATAATTTTCACATTCTTGAAAATAAAAATTATTTTGCATTTGCAAACAATTTATGTAAAGATGGCAATCTGACTTATGGCAATCTGATCAACTAATAAATCAAGATGGAAATGTTAAAATCACAACTGATATTGCTTCCAGTTCACTCATGAAATGAAAGAACAGTACATTGCATTGTGGGATATATTATCCCTCACAATGTGCTCAGGTTGTATAATGCACATTTTGGCAAAGTCAGTGACTATCAGGGCATTCCACATACACAAAATGTTCACACTATATATAAAATGCATATTGCAAAAATTAGGGCAGTATGGTAGTGTTCCATTCCAAACATGGAGAGCGATGGAGAGGTTAAGAGGAAGTGTAAGAGGTAGAGGAAATTGAGTCGAAGAAAACAGAGTGACAGAATAAAGCTGGAAGGATGCACATGTGACAGATTTGTAGCTGAGATACTGTGTGTAGAAAGTGTTTGTGTAAGTGTGTGTGTGTGAGATGGAGAGAGCCAGGGGTTAGTATGTGTAATTTAACACTGTTTATCCTCTGCATTCCATTTCTTCCCCTCTGTCTCCATTCCCAGGGTTCACACCCCCATATCTCTCTCTTTCGCTCTCTCTCCATCTCTCTTGAATCGTGTGCATGTGCTTATGTGGCAAGGAGAGTTTGATATACACCCAAATTGGATCTGCTTTCACTCTGCAATGACACACTGATAGAGACTTTTGATAGTTTGTGAGTGTAAAAGAGATCACTGGAAGGTGATTCGTTCATTCAAACTGCCACTTACCTCGTGAAGTCTCCTTTAGCTTCCTGTGGGTGAAAAAAATACATATTTTAGTATCAATAATGAGTGTTTGATGGTAGACCAGACCGCTTGGAAAGATCGTATCCTCTGATACACAGAACGGTGCATGTGTGTCTCAGTAGGGGATGTAGTCGCAGCCATCTGGACTGAATCCTCCAAAAGGTCAAACACACATAACATACCTGATACTACACCTGGATCACACATACACAGAGTCATAAAGGAAAACCATATTTCTCCAAAGTATTTCCCTCGTATGGATAACTTACAGTACAAAGGAAACATCCTGTTTTAGATTTAAAATAAAGCACCCTGTCAGGCTGAAATACTGTAGTGACCTGAATATGACTCTATAACGCTTACACAACTGTATTTGAGATGTATGAACTTTATGAAAGTTCATTGCACGGTTTATGAAGGTCCACAAAATGATAAACAGTCCGACATGATCTTACCTGTAAGATATAAGAGGCCAGTTCAAACACCACCTCGCTGTCCACCTCTATGAGCTCCTGAAGACAGACAGGAAGAAAGAGACCCTTAAGTTCAGGATCACAGCAGACAGGACATCTCCATTAATCTGTCTCTTATCTTATCTCTCTCTCTTTTAATGACCTGATCTGCTGACTTATCACTGAAGGGTCTATCTAAATCACTTCAGCTATTTCCTGTGTAATCAATAGCAGGACAAAGCCACATACACACACATGGGTTTTATGTGAAGGGTTTTTTGAAGTGTAGGGGGTCTTAATTACTTCAATGACCAAGTCAAATGGAGCGATTCATTACCTTTGCTGAACACAAGAATTTCAGGAATGTCACACACAGAGTACTGGCATGTATTAGAAAGCTGACTCTAGAGTAAAGTGTGAGCAATGAGCTCATGGTGGAAATCTGTGGTATGTGACTAGGGCTGAAACGATTCCTCGAGTAACTCAAGTAACTCGAATACAAAAAATCATCCAGGCAAATTAAGTGCTTCCAAGAATCGTTTAGTCCATTTACTAGGGATGCACTGAATTTTCGGCCACCGAAAATATATGCTGCGCTGCCCAGCAGTGTTCAGGTTTCACTCTCCTCCAGCCGTCATCACTGCACCATGTGACGCTCCGTTCATTATTCCGCTCTATCAATGTGCATTCTGCTCATTTACCGCTCATGCTCACCGGAAAAGCTAAGTCCGCTCAAATAACGCGCCGACAAGAAATTTCTATGTAGTATACTTGTTCCTGTTTGCAGTACTGGGCAACGCTGGTCAAATCTAGTTCACTGATCTGCTCCCCGCTATGCTCTGCTCATTATTGGCTTGTGTTTTTTAAATTCCGTGTCATTAAAATTGAGTTAAATTAAAAAGTCTTACAAAATTACTTTATATTATTTAATAAGATAAATTATTATTACAAAGCATTTTCGGTTTCGGTTTTCGACCAAGCACATCCAGAATTCTCGGTTTCGGCCCAGAATTTTCATTTCGGTGCATCCCTACCATTTACTGTAACTACATACAGCGCACTGTGTTTGCAACTACATGCTCCTTTAAAGGATTACACGCACACAGCAGTATGCTTAAGAGACCTGTCTTATTTTCTCTTGTATATTTAGTATTGCTCTTTAATAAAGAAAAAGTTGTTCTTATCCGATTACTCGATGGAATTTTCGGTAGAATACTCGATTACTATAATATTCGATAGCTTCAGCCCTATATGTGACCAGTGACACACACACACACATTTACAAATACAGAATGTTTTTGGAAGAATTAAGCACTTTTTTTTTTTTTAAACAAACCAAAACAGCTATTGCAAATATAGCTGTACATTATTATATTCATTATATATAAACACTACCATTCAAAAGTTTGGGGTTCAAAAGACTGCATTTATTTAATCAAAAATACAATGATACTGTGAAGTGTTATTTTAATTTTAAATAACAGGTTTCTATTAAAATATTTTTTTAAATGCAATTTATTCCTGTGATGCAAAGCTGAATTTTTAGCAGCCATTACTCCAGTCCTTCAGAAATCATTCTAATAAGTTGCTGCTCAAGAAACATTTCTTATTACTATCAATATTGAAAACTGTTGTGCTGCTTATATTTTTGTGGAAACCATTTTTTTAAAGAAGGTTCAGCATTTATTTGAAATTGAAATCTTTTGTAACAATGTTTAAGTCTTTATGGTTTACTTCTGATCAGTTCAAGTCATTATTGGTGAATAAAATATTTTTTAATACCTTAATGACCCCAAACTTTAGAATAACAGTTTATATATGTATAATAAACATAATGTATGTTAATATGTGCTAGTGAAGAGCTTGGTACTTTGAACATTCTTACAGTACCATAAGTCAATCAGCGTTGCCATGATGTCATTTTTCAGAGAAATCTGTAACGTGGCATTTATGCCTAAGGTGCTCCATGGACATAGATGGAAGTAACAAATGGATGTAAAGGGGCATTAGTTAATACTGCCCTCTAGTGATAGAACAGTGACAACAGTTTACCTTATAGATGCAGGACTTTGCATTGAGGAAGAACAGCTCTATTGTGGCATTGTCCTTAAGGTAAGAGATACTTTCTATGTAGAACCTGTAGAAGAGAAAATAATATGCACATCAAAATATGGCTAAAGTTTAAAAACATTACAGTTACATATACAGTATACACAATTCACATATTAAGACTGCCAAACATGATTGTTTAGTTGTGAACATGTGATTCAAAATTGTTCAGTATGAGCAACCAATTCTGATTCCTCCTTAGCAGGTTCATTCAGATTGTCTGAATGAACTCACTGAAAGAAAAAAATTATTATATACACAGACCCAAAGACCAATCACTAGAGGGCATCATAAACACTGCTATATCACCCACAAAAAGAAAACAATTTCCACTGTGCAAGCTTCATTTAGCAGTCAGATTAGAGTTAGCGGGAACTACAACAACAAACAAACACAAAAATAAGTCATTGTCTCAAAATCAGCAAAAATAAATAAGCTCTCTCAGCATGACATTTTTCATTTCAGCTGAAGGCTGAAGCTGTGACATTCACACATGGACTGTTACACAGACATACACATGCATAGATATACGTACAGATGCAAACTGATAATATGACCTTGAACATACACTGAGGCCTACACTGAACTTAAAATGAACCCTATGACACACGATACATGAAGACACATGTTTTGAATCCATGGTTTAAAGGAGCGAGAGGAATGAGTGAGACAGAAAACGAGTGAAAGTGAGAGAGATTAAAGTGATTAAAACTGTATTGACAGCTGGTTTAATTTGAGATGTGAGTGAGACAGAGTCTTACACGCATCAAAGACTTTAGCTCACTTCAATCAATAGCCCAATCACGAGCAGAAAGGACAACACACACACGCACACTGATTCACACAGGACATCATGCATGCATTCAAACTGGGCCTCCGCTCCAATTGAAACTGCACTGACACTCAATAGCTCAAGCAAAAGACATACAACTCCGCACGCAGCTATTAGAGCAAAATGCATGCGTGCGTATGCGTGCATTTAAGTGTTTGTGTCTGTGCATGACCCAGAAAAGCAAAGTGATGCAAGAGGAATAGACTGAACGAGAGAAAAGCAATTCAAGTGTGTCCCAACAAATGGGTGAAATGCTGGGCTATTTTAATGCTGAGCTTGACAGCAATAAACCAGCATCCACCCACAGCGAGCGTGGTGATGTATGACGGTGTGCTGATTGCGACTTACGCAGTACAATACTGCGAGGAAGCACACAAATGTGCCTGCTTTAACTCTCTCGCACACGGAGACATACAAACACCACAAGAGCAATAAATATACATGCTGCTCTTTGTATTGGTCATATTTCGAAGCAGATCCAATTAAAATCTAAACGAATCAACCCGCCCAGCAGATATCTGCTCATGCTCTGCAATTCAAACACAGTCTGATTAACACTCTGCTGTTGCCATGGTGCTCAAATTGCTGGGGGTGTTAATGACAGGAATGGTGTATTCTGATTGGACGTGTTTCTGGTAACTGCCAGTAAACTGTGATTTACTGACCCCGCTAATTTGAAACAATAAACAAACACATACACAAGCCCCCCAACACGAAAACACTCTGATCGAAGTGTTGATGCCAATTCATTCTGGAGGTGTTAAGTGTTTTCTTTTTTAATATTCAGCTGGGATTTCTTGAAGTAATATGGACGTTTCTCTTTTATTCTCTCTGTCGATAAACATATATTATTATTATATATTATTGTATTAGTAATAAATAAAATCATTAAAAAAATAAATATATATGTAATATATAACTATTTTATATGTGTAGTTTATTATATATTTATATTACTCATGTTATTAATAATAAATAAAATAATAAATATGTATGTGTATACATATAAACGTTTATTGTGGTTTTGTTGTGCTTTTGCTGCAGCTGTACTTACCTAACGCAGAAATAAAGCACAATGGGTCCAGATTTCTTAGGAAACTCGTGTTCCAGAACACGACGATCTAACTGCAACCAGCTGAAATGACCCCTGAAACACAGCCCAAGAGAAATGACTGATAGCATCTGTAACAGCAACCGGAAATGTCTTGCAACATCTTACAATGTCTCATTCATAGTGCCACATAACGTCATAAAACATCATGCGAAAAATGAGCCACAAGAGGGCTGTTTTATGTTCAAGATGTCATCGCATGTGCATTTTCATGCATTATTTAGCCAGTGATGACAAAAACAAAAGCACTCAGGAAACTATTGCATTGGTATTCCGTTGCACAGAGATACATAACCTTTAACAGGTAATTATAAATCCAAAAGTAGATTCTACTCAGCAGTGTTTCCCCTAGGTTTACGGCTTTGGGGGGGTTCTGTTTTTTCCGTTTTAATTTTTCTGGACTCCTTTTTAACGGTTAAATTAAATTGTATTAATCAAAAAACATGTTAATCGCTAATTAATTAAAATCATGAAACTTAAACAATTTAACATCAATTTATCAAAAGTTTAACAAAAATTACATGTTTAGGGCCCTATGAAATGTTTTATTTTTTCCAACCTTATGTTTTATTGTTACCAAATTCTGTGTTTTAACATGTCTAATTATTTGAAAGCATAAAAACAAGTTTCATTTATTCTTGCAATAGATTAATGATTTTTTTCCTCAGAAATTCTGTGTTGTGTATTTACATTTTTTTAAGGCATAAAACTGTTATTTAATTTATCTTTTAATTCATGAAAATTACACAAATTTTATTTTTGGAAAATAAAGGGGGCTCATGAAGTGACTCTTAGAGCAGTTCTGGAGATGTTGTTCATGTATTTATGTCCTCAGTAGCAGTGGCGGAGCCAGGATGTTTTTATAGGGGTGACCAGGGAGGGGTCAGCAACCAGTCTGGGGTGGCACAGAAATCTTCATTATTTCAATATAAAAATGTGTTTGACTATAAAGTACTGGACTGTTTTAGAGCCTAAAACACAACTGAATACAATTAATTTCTACTAAATTGTATTTGAGATATTTGTGAATTAGATCAAGTAATGCTGAGTGAAGGACGGAAGTCAACAGCACATAAATGCCAGAATATAAAATGAGTTATTTTATGCATTTAAATGGTTTTAAATTAAACGTTTGTACTTTACAAAATAAAAAATAAAAATAGCGCATGTTTTTTAGCGTAAGTGCACTGTGTTCATATTTACGTGTGCATTAAATTACACACACAAAAAAACAGCTTGCGCCTTATTGTGTAGGCCTATATTGTATATTGTGATCTCGAATTGCACAATATTTTAGTACATGCATTTGAGAGACCTTCTTTAATGTGATGCTATACATGAATGCACTAATCGCCTTTTTGGTAATTTCATGACTTAACTGACGACAGAACTACATTGTATGCTCATAGTTTTTTGCACGCATTATTTATGATGAAGCGATATAGCGCCTTATATTCGCGTAAAGTTGCAGAGTGTGCACCGTGTGCACGGTAAAACAGCTGTCAGGAGAGGAAAGTTTGTTTTACTGATATAGCCTACAACATCTCATCAGACCGCAGTTCACTGTTGTTCTACTGAAGCTCATTTGGCACATGTTCCTTAATTTCCGCGCTCGTTTGACTTGCACCTGGCGCTGAGGCGAAGTGTAAGTGCGCGTCTGAAAAGTCTCCCGTTTGATGTGGTCATAAAGAGATACGGCGGTTCCGCGTCTTAATAAATGCATTTCTTGTCAAAAAAAAGGGACAAAAACTGCAGCTTTGAGTGGGGTGGCCAAAGGGGTGGCCAAGCTTAGGTCAGTGGTGGCCACGGCCACCCCCTGGCTCCGCCCCTGCTCATTAGTGAGATGGCAGACGTTAATATCACCGGAAGAGTCATGCACGCTTCAGTATGAGTAGTAAACAAAACCGCCCGTCTGCGCCATTCATTAACACAGAGACACGCAGAATTCATATTTAAATAGTCGTTTTGCGGCTTAATATTTACAAATACTAGTGGGAGTGGGCTCACTTGTGTGCACGCATCGGGGCGGAACTCCACTGTGCGCGATACAGAGAGCGCGACCATGTAACGTAGAGACAAATGACATGCCATCATGTAAATAAGATAAATAACATAAGGCTATTTCGTTTGTTTACTAAAAGAACAAGGTACAGCCCTGTTCTATAGGAAAGGTAACTTTAAATAACTTCTGTTGTGATCTGGCGCTATAGAGGCGGGCCGCCCCCCTAATATAATGGCAGGGGAAACACTCCTCAGTACATTATATTACCTACTTATATATTTTATAAAATAATAAAAAAGATCTAATAATATATTAATACATTATATAAATATTTATATATACACACAGATATTAGTATTTAATGAATTACATAAGTATTTATAAAATGTATTAACATATTATTTAGATTTTTTAAAGAACATGAGTAAAATTGCTTCTATAGTGCTCTGGGTGGAACAATTTTAATACGGATGGTTGTAACACTGACAAGCAACAACCAAAAGTGTTTTAAATTGTGTTTGTATAGGGAAATGATTGTGCCTCTTTAACTCACACTGTGTGCGTGTTTCTGACAGAAATGCATTTGTCCATTTGCATGTTGTCCTTGGCGAATGCAAACTGTCAACCCCTTGTTGGGAAGGATGTACGGTGGGGCGGATCAAAGGTCACCAGACAACATTTCAAAATCTTTGGGAACTACAAAAAACACATTCCCCCAAGCACACCAGCAGTGAGAACAGATGGAACGCTTCTCTTGAGTGAGTGTGTGTGTGTGTGTGTGTGTGTGTGTGGGTGCCTTAAAGAAATCATGCGAAGATACAACTAACAAATGTCACACAGCGGTAGGTCACACTGTGTAGGATGAATGAAGAGTTGGTTGTCGCAGAAAGTGAAGAGAGGAGAAAGAGTGAAGCCAATAATTTCCCTGTGGAATTATCACAGCATGTTCACTCATCCAGTCCTGGCACAGTCAGAGAGCTGAACTGTTCATGATTACACCTTTTCTCATAGGTTAGAGGCAGATGTAATATATAATAGGATGTCTTGGGTATACGTACGTCTCATCTACATAAGAGATTCCAAAATATTCCTTCTCCTTCAGGTTGAAATGGGATGCCACCAGGTCTAGAAGATCCTTCGCCATTAGCTTGGGCTGAGAGAGACAGAAAAAAAAACAGGTTTCATCACAAAAGAGATCTTTTGGTTTAGAACGTACACACTACACACAAAACACCCAGATACACACACACACACACAAGGTCTGCGAGTTGGCAGGCTGTGAGTGTTGTATTCTGATGAGTATTGATGCACTGCAGTGACTCTGCAATTTCATGCCGACTCTGTCTGTCTGCAGTCTGTGTGTGTTGCATCTTGAACAGAGCTTGACTTGCTGCACAAACAGTATCTGAAATATGCTTTTAAGAAGGATTGATCATTATTTATTTTTAATAATACAAAGACATACAGAGTTTTTGACTAAACAACACTGACACACACCCAGAACAATCTGGAAAACTGAGAGACACACCAGTTGTCACACTGTCTCTGCTCCTGCAAGCTCGGGGCTTTCCCTGTGTGTGTGAATGTAAATGTAAAGTGAATGTAAAGTGTGTTAGAGCCAGTGTGTGGTAAACCATGGGTGTGTCACTGGCTTTGAGCGTAGACACTGAAATCACTGGTGTCCTGGGATATCTTTATACAGCTTACCAACCTACCAATATATCCACACACAACCATTAATGATCATTCTAATAATAATAAGAAACATTTCTTATTATTATCAATGCTGAAAACAGTTCTAAACTTGGACAGTAGTGTATGTTTGGGGTGTGTATGCATAGATATATTTTTTTATAATGCTCTGGCATTTTTTGTATAGTTTTTCATAAGGTTTATCTGTATTTATGTGTGGACACATATTATTTACAAAATTATATGATAATGAAGTACTGAACGAAAGCACTGAAAAGTCTGAGAAAGATCAAAATAGTTAAATTAATTTAAACAAGATGTGGACTCGATATACACATGCATTGTGTGCATGAGCCTGTGTTCAAAACACTTTAATTACGGTTTCGGTTTCAACACATACCATTTTGAATTAAGAACACACATAAATACAGACACACACACGCACACACATACAGCAACAGCACTCTTTATAAGAGAGCCAACCCACCCACACACCCTAAAAATAGCACAGCAAAATCTGGAGCAAAAGTACAATCACTGCCACAACCTCTGCTCGTGAAAGGAAAGAAGGAAAGAAAGAGAAGAAGAAAAGAACAAGGGGTAGATTACAGCCTGTAGGAATACAAAATCATCATTATTTGTTGTGTGTATTATCAAATTTTTAATTATAATGTACGTCCTCTAGATAAAGCTTTGACTAAGGTAGTTCTTAATAGTTCCAAAACCTAGTGAGCTGCCTGCCTAGATAGCACTTCACCTAGAGTTACTGGAGCATAAGAGTACAACAGTAAGCACAAAATTGTGCTGCCTAAAAAGATAACTTATTCAAATGCAGAAGTATCTATAAAATAGTTCAATGTAAGTGACAAAGGACTATTTTCACCAATATTAATGTGGCATGTATTTTTATTAATCATTAGTGCAGCAATTCCCAAACTTTTTTGTCAGCTGAGCCCCATTTGATTTTAATTGTAATTATTTAACAACACATTTGCATTTTCATTGTTCTTTGATGTTGGTAAATAATCACATGACATACAGGTAAACAAATAAAATTTTTTTTTTTTTTTTTTAAGTTTTGGGTTTCATTTTAACTATTTTTTTTAATTTAAATTTATTCATTTTAATTGTACATTTTTTATTATTTAGCTAATTATTAGCTTTTCATTAGCTCACAAACCCTCTGCAGTTTCTGTGTGATTTTCCCAGGGGTTCATGAACCCCAGTTTGGAAAACCCTGAATTAGAGTTCTTAGCTAAATAACATTTGTTAAGGCTAAACTCTATTGGAATCAGCATTCTCCCATCTTGACCATCTCAAATCATCTATTGCAATGAGGAAGGCGCCTTAGACGGTAGTTGCCTATATAGAGCGCAGAAAATGTCTACTGAGACTCTCTGATTCACCACCCTCCCTTCAGGTCTGATCTCAAAAACCCAGCTTTCAGCAAGACACCTTGTTTTAGATATTCTTTTATCTTTTTTGGCACTAACATTGTGGTTAATCACAAATGAAACAGTCAGCATTTTGTGAGATTGTTCACCTCTTACTTCAGGTGAGATCTGCAACTCTGTACCACATCAATCAATTGGCACATTTAATCCCATCATTCCAAGCAATGCGGTGTGAAACAGCTTGCTTCCTCAATTAGCCAAAGCGAGTGTGTAAGTGTGTGTCTGCGGTAAGAAGAGGAAGCAGGTTTAATATGACCGCAATCTTCAATCTGGACCCATTTGTGGTGGTGTATGTGTGTGTTTGTGCAGTTGAGAAAATGAAGAGGGCTAAAACTCAAACCGTGTTCATCTCTCTGTTTAGCCTCCAGACTTGATTATGACAGTTACTGATATAATAATGTGTTAAGAGTAGGGCTGGACGATATGGCCCGTTATTGAAAAAAATTATATCGCGATACATATTGATATTGAATTATTGTCCAGCCCTAGTTAAGAGTCTCTGAAATGTATAGATAAGAAAGATCAAGCATTATTAATATCCTGTTAGTGTGCATTGAGGGCCATCAATATGAGCGCTATATGGCTTTAACAGATTTAATGTGGGATGGCTATCATCTCCTCTATGTCACTTACACTTACATTTCCACATGGAATAGCATGTGATAGCGCGTGTGGCCATGAGGAAGAATATCCGGACTGTTGTGATTTACTATCATTAAACAGTGGGTGTCTGATCAGGACAGAAGAGCGATGACAAGAACACACGCCGTCAGGTCTCGTCAGGTCTAGATCACAGAGATGAGAGATGTGAGTCGGCTTTCATCACACGGAATGACTTCAGCACAAAGCAACGCTAGGTTTTTTGTTCAGGATTTATGCTGTTAAAACACATGTTGATCTGATCATGAATGCAGACAAGATAGTGCCTTTCTCTAAAGCTGCCTGTACACTGTAAAATAACAGAATTCAAATCTGAAGATGTAATTATATAACAAAGGTGCATTTACACAGATGTTTTTTACATTTACATTTTTAATCTGACACAGAGCCAGTGTAAATACATTTATGAAGGAAGTGCAATTGTGGGAAACAATGGGTCTGTTCCAAAACAAAGTGAGCTGCCTTGTTGCCTATTTTCTACACAGCCAGTTACCTTCAGATATGGAACTTTACAAGTGGCTGATTTGAAATGCCCTACAAATGCAGCACATAACATAAAATATGCAGCACATAACATAAAATACACAGCACGCACAAATAGTGCGTAAAATAGGGTAAACGTACC
>NW_015649226.1:215130-216217 GCF_001515625.1 Sinocyclocheilus rhinocerous | reverse complement strand
TGGCCATTTTGAAAGCTGTCTGAAAACTTTCACCAAAAGAGGAGCCCTTTAAATGTGCATTTTTTTGAGATGTTTAAGCCTTTATTTTGGGTAAGATTCACTACTTACTGTAAAATTAAGAGATTGATGTTCAGACTTTTGCATATTATAACCTGGAACTTGGATGTGGGAAATAATTACAGTTAGATCCAAAGGATTTTAAAAGTTTTAGCAACATAGCGCAGATGCTACACAACACAGTTAGCTAACTCGCTGTATAAGATTGTGTGCTACGCTAATATATTACTTCACAGGCATTACTGGCTTGTACTTTTAAATCCATAATATTATAAATTTACAGTTTATTGCTGGTCAGGGGTTTTACACTGCTGTAATTTTTAAAGATTTCATATTATTGTAAGGTGAGCTTAAAGAGTGCACTACTATGAAAATCACAGCTTCAGTGTGACAACAATAAGAAAAAGTACAATTTCATAGATATTGTTTATAATAATAGTTGTTCATATTAAAATATGTGTGAACTTAATACATGACCTAGATTATTTATTTAGCAAAATCTTGTCATTTTAATGATTATTACATGAAATTTATTCAAAATTGTTGCTGCTCCAATTAAGCTCAGTGTGCTCTCTTTAAGCTCTTCCACATTGAAAGTCTATGTAAATACTTAATAAACAGACTTTAAATATTAACTGATGGTCGTCACTTTAAGTTGATCTTAATAAAACTATTAATAACTTATTTTAACAGCTTTAAGATGACAAAATCAAGACATAACTATAGTTTATGCCTGAAGATGAAAGAGGCATGTCTTCCATTCAAAGAAGGAGCCAACAGAAACCTGTCGTATCTGTCCAGGAAAAAAGCAACTAAAGGCTGGAATACGCTACACAACTTTTAAAATGTGAACAGATTTTTAAAACACTAGGCTTCATACACGTACCTACTTTGTAAATAGTTTGTTTTTTGAATGTGTTACTTCGCTGAATGTGGACTAGTCTAGATGTTGCAATGTGCTTAAAGGGGTCATATGATGCGATTTCAATTTTTCCTTTCTCTTTGGAGTGTTACAAGCTCTTGGTGCATA